>NC_048582.1:66426978-66514478 GCF_013265735.2 Oncorhynchus mykiss
CGGGGCAGTGGGAATTAGGAGGTGACACTGTGGATGAACCCGGACGGGGCAGTGGGAATTAGGAGGTGACACTGTGGATGAACCCAGATGGGGCAGTGGGAATTAGGAGGTGACACTGTGGATGAACCCAGATGGGGCAGTGGGAATTAGGAGGTGACACTGTGGATGAACCCGGACGGGGCAGTGGGAATTAGGAGGTGACACTGTGGATGAACCCAGATGGGGCAGTGGGAATTAGGAGGTGACACTGTGGATGAACCCGGACGGGGCAGTGGGAATTAGGAGTTGACACTGTGGATGAACCCAGATGGGGCAGTAGGAATTAGGAGGTGACACTGTGGATGAACCCGGACGGGGCAGTGGGAATTAGGAGGTGACACTGTGGTTAAACCTGGCCGTAATCGTAGGTTGCAGATGCAACCTTCCTTGAAGGGGAATATATACATATACTCTCAGGGAGCTGGGGGATAGAGAGCAATGGCGGTCAATGCTGTTTTAAGATGAGGTAGGAAGATGAGGCATGGCCTTATTTCTATTACAGCATATTGGATGACTGTCATTCATATTCCATTCACCCAGTTCAATGTAACATCAATAGGTTTAGGCTACTACATGATAATCACATTTTCCCTATACCCATCATGAGGTTGCTACAACCTAGCGTATGAATGAAAAATGTACAACGTAGGTGCACACATGTGGAGAGAAACATTTGAGGTGACAGACAGTGACACATTCAATATCGCCTTGCACACTCTTGCCTGCATATAGCTGATCAAGAGTGTAATCATTTGTCCAACAGTTGCAAAAAGAGAGTTTCTACTGGACAAATTCAGGTATGTTTATTCCCGTTTTTGTTTAGTTTGCTTGCGGTTAAGAAACGTATTTCAACAGAATCGGAATGAATACACCCCTGATCACACATAAATGCAGTTCACTTTCATAACAGCCACGTTTTATTCCTTCTCGTATCTATGCGCTTTATTCCTCTCAACTGTTACCTTGACAACGCACAACACATCAGCTGTATGTAACCCGGGCGAAAAAAACCCATTTCCAAGCCAAACCATACCATGACCGCTATACATACACGCTAATCCTCGTTGTCAACATATTAGCTAATGTAACGTCATAGTCATCATAGCTAATAGAACTAACGCATTAGTAAACCCTGCCAGCTATAGCATCCCTCTGTTTGGGCAGGCTTGTTTCAGTAGGCAAAACTAGCTAGCTGCATTTGCTAACTAAGTAAGTGAATACTTTTTTAAACGAAATATCTCTCTCTATCTCTCTCTTGCTTCTCCTTCATTTTGGAAGAAATTAATTTGTTCAAAACTGTTCAATGATTGTCTTTCTCTCTCTTTGAGTCAGGCGGCAGGTAGCCTAGTGGTTAGAGCGTTGTGCCAGTAACCGTAAAGGTTGTTAGATCAAATCACCAAGCTGACAAGATAAAAATATGTCGTTCTGTCCCTGAACAAGGCAGTTAACCCACTGTTCCTCTCAACAAGGCAGTTAACCCACTGTTCCCCGGAGCAAGGCAGTTAACCCACTGTTCCCCTGAACAAGGCAGTTAACCCACTGTTCCTAGGCTGTCATTGTAAATACAATTCTTAACTGACTTGATTTGAAAATCAATGCCTAGTTAAATAAATAAAAACTACTCACCACATTTTATGAACTGCAGTGCTAGCTAGCTGTAGCTTATGCTTTCAGTACTAGATTCATTTTCTGATCCTTTGATTGGGTGGACAACATGTCAGTTCATACTGCAAAAGCTCTGATAGGTTGGAGGATGTCCTCCAGAAGTTGTCATATTTACTGTGGAAGTCTATGGAATGGGGTGAGATCCATGAGCTTCCTGTGTTTTGTATTGAAAATCAATGTACCCAGAGGAGGACGGAAGCTATCTGTCCTCCGGCTACACCATGGTGCTACCCTACAGAGTGCTGTTGAGGCTACTGTAGACCTTCATTGCAAAACAGTGTTTTAATCTATGATTTGGTGAAGTGATTATATTTACTATAGTTTTTTTTATTTTTTATGAAATTCACTGAGGAGGATAGTCCTCCCCTTCCTCCTCCGAGGAGCCTCCTCTGAAGAGAGAGAGGTACAACGCAGCAGAGCAGACGCAATACCCACAATACCCACAATACCCACAGAAATAGAAATGCTATCTATGTGAGAAACACTATCCTATGTGGACTGTTGAGAGGACACAGGCAAGTTAGTTATCTATTAGACAAAACCTATAGCTAGTTGGTCTGCTACACTGTTAATCAGCTAACACTGACAACACGACTACAGCAGTAGAGAGAGAGAGAGAGACGTTATGCTACGTGGATGGCAGCAGTGACATCCTTTAAAATGAGGTGACGTTCAATTATAACAGTTACGGGGGGGTCTCGACAGCAACAGTGTGAAGCTAGGCTACGACGTTAATCAGCTAGTACCATTGTGCTAATTTAAATGGTTGCCTAATTTTTGATGTATTGCGAGGTGTTGGGGAGTGGTGTGGTGTGTGTGAGTGAGTGTGTGAGTGAGTGAGTGAGTGAGTGAGTGTGTGTGTGTGTGTGTGTATGTGTGATTAGCCTGATAAGCAGGGAGAGTTCACTCCTCTGTCAACATGAAAGGTCTGTTGATGTCTTCATCAGGAGCCTGGCTACCTCCTGTGTGTTATCTCCGCTACCTCCTGTGTGTTATCTCCCCTAGACGAGGTCCTGGCTACCTCCTGTGTGTTATCTCCCCTAGACGAGGTCCTGGCTATACCTCCTGTGTGTTATCTCCCCTAGACGAGGTCCTGGCTATACCTCCTGTGTGCTATCTCCCCTAGACGAGGTCCTGGCATCCTCGCATCCTCTCTCCTCGCCTCCCTCTCAAAACCCATTGGAGAAGAAGACCAGAATCTTAATCTCCTCCTCCAATACGGTTGAAAAGGAGGCGAGGAATCATAATAAGACAGAGGTCCATGTCTGATAAGTAGACAGTAGGTATAGCGCTCCACCTAGTGGCCATGATCAGATATGACATATAGGGGTGCATCCCAATTCTCATAGTGCACTATAAAAGGAATGTAGTGCACTATAAAGGGAATGTAGTGCACTATAAAGGGAATGTAGTGCACTATAAAGGGAATGTAGTGCACTATAAAAGGAATGTAGTGCACTATAAAGGGAATGTAGTGCACTATAAAAGGAATGTAGTGCACTATAAAGGGAATGTAGTGCACTATAAAGGGAATGTAGTGCACTATAAAAGGAATGTAGTGCACTATAAAGGGAATGTAGTGCACTAAAGGGAATGTAGTGCACTATAAAAGGAATGTAGTGCACTATAAAGGGAATGTAGTGCACTATAAAGGGAATGTAGTGCACTATAAAGGGAATGTAGTGCACTATAAAGGGAATGTAGTGCACTATGAAGGGAATGTAGTGCACTATAAAGGGAATGCAGTGCACTATGAAGGGCTGGCTGGCTGGCTCTCCTCATGTCCTGGTCATCTCTCATTTATCTGACGGTGTGTCTCTCCTCATGTCCTGGTCATCTCTCATTTATCTGACGGTGTGTCTCTCCTCATGTCCTGGTCATCTCTCATTTATCTGACGGTGTGTCTCTCCTCTCGTTCTCAGGAGGCTGTGCTATCATCCGTCCTCCCAGAGATGGAGGGATAAGGTACAGAGGACTGACCCAAGAGCAGGTAGGGGCCACAGCTGGTTTATTTACTATACTAGATTGTAACATTGTGTAGATCAGCTATAACATCATGTAGATCAGCTATAACATCATGTAGATCAGCTGTAACATCATGTAGATCAGCTATAACATCATGTAGATCAGCTATAACAGCTATAACATCATGTAGATCAGCTATAACATCATGTAGATCAGCTATAACAGCTGTAACATCATGTAGATCAGCTATAACAGCTATAACATCATATAGATCAGCTGTAACATCATGTAGCTCAGCTATAACATCATGTAGATCAGCTATATCATCATGTAGATCAGCTATAACATCATGTAGATCAGCTATAACATCATGTAGATCAGCTATAACATCATGTAGATCAGCTGTAACATCATGTAGATCAGCTATAACATCATGTAGATCAGCTATAACATCATGCAGATCAGCTATAACATCATGTAGATCAGCTATAACAGCTATAACATCATGTAGATCAGCTATAACATCATGTAGATCAGCTATGACATCATGTAGATCAGCTATAACCTCATGTAGATCAGCTATAACATCATGTAGATCAGCTATAACATCATGTAGATCAGCTATAACAGCTATAACATCATGTAGATCAGCTATAAAATCATGTAGATCAGCTATAACATCATGTAGATCAGCTATAACATCATGTAGATCAGCTATAACAGCTATAACATCATGTAGATCAGCTATAACATCATGTAGATCAGCTGTAACATCATGTAGATCAGCGGTAACATCATGTAGATCAGCTATAACATCATGTAGATCAGCTATAACATCATGTAGATCAGCTATAACATCATGTAGATCAGCTATAACAACATGTAGATCAGCTATAACATCATGTAGATCAGCTATAAAATCATGTAGATCAGCTATAACATCATGTAGATCAGCTATAACATCATGTAGATCAGCTATAACAGCTATAACATCATGTAGATCAGCTATAACATAATGTAGATCAGCTGTAACATCATGTAGATCAGCGGTAACATCATGTAGATCAGCTATAACAACATGTAGATCAGCTATAACATCATGTAGATCAGCTATAACATCATGCAGATCAGCTATAACAGCTATAACATCATGCAGATCAGCTATAACAACATGTAGATCAGCTATAACAACATGTAGATCAGCTATAACATCATGTAGATCAGCTATAACAGCTATAACATCATGTAGATCAGCTATAACAGCTATAACATCATGTAGATCAGCGGTAACATCATGTAGATCAGCTATAACATCATGTAGATCAGCGGTAAGATCATGTAGATCAGCTATAACATCATGTAGATCAGCTATAACATCATGTCGATCAGCTATAACATCATGCAGATCAGCTGTAACATCATGTAGATCAGCTATAACATCATGTAGATCAGCGGTAACATCATGTAGATCAGCTATAACATCATGTAGATCAGCTATAACATCATGTAGATCAGCTATAACATCATGCAGATCAGCTGTAACATCATGTAGATCAGCTATAACATCATGTAGATCAGCTATAACATCATGTAGATCAGCTATAACAGCTGTAACATCATGTAGATCAGCTGTAACATCATGTAGATCAGCTATAACATCATGTAGATCAGCTATAACATCATGCAGATCAGCTATAACATCATGTAGATCAGCTATAACAGCTATAACATCATGTAGATCAGCTATAACATCATGTAGATCAGCTATGACATCATGTAGATCAGCTATAACCTCATGTAGATCAGCTATAACATCATGTAGATCAGCTATAACATCATGTAGATCAGCTATAACAGCTATAACATCATGTAGATCAGCTATAAAATCATGTAGATCAGCTATAACATCATGTAGATCAGCTATAACATCATGTAGATCAGCTATAACAGCTATAACATCATGTAGATCAGCTATAACATCATGTAGATCAGCTGTAACATCATGTAGATCAGCGGTAACATCATGTAGATCAGCTATAACATCATGTAGATCAGCTATAACATCATGTAGATCAGCTATAACATCATGTAGATCAGCTATAACAACATGTAGATCAGCTATAACATCATGTAGATCAGCTATAAAATCATGTAGATCAGCTATAACATCATGTAGATCAGCTATAACATCATGTAGATCAGCTATAACAGCTATAACATCATGTAGATCAGCTATAACATAATGTAGATCAGCTGTAACATCATGTAGATCAGCGGTAACATCATGTAGATCAGCTATAACAACATGTAGATCAGCTATAACATCATGTAGATCAGCTATAACATCATGTAGATCAGCTATAACATCATGCAGATCAGCTATAACAGCTATAACATCATGCAGATCAGCTATAACAACATGTAGATCAGCTATAACAACATGTAGATCAGCTATAACATCATGTAGATCAGCTATAACATCATGTAGATCAGCGGTAACAGCATGTAGATCAGCTATAACAGCTATAACATCATGTAGATCAGCTATAACAGCTATAACATCATGTAGATCAGCGGTAACATCATGTAGATCAGCTATAACATCATGTAGATCAGCGGTAACATCATGTAGATCAGCTATAACATCATGTAGATCAGCTATAACATCATGTAGATCAGCTATAACATCATGCAGATCAGCTGTAACATCATGTAGATCAGCTATAACATCATGTAGATCAGCGGTAACATCATGTAGATCAGCTATAACATCATGTAGATCAGCTATAACATCATGTAGATCAGCTATAACATCATGCAGATCAGCTGTAACATCATGTAGATCAGCTATAACATCATGTAGATCAGCTATAACATCATGTAGATCAGCTATAACAGCTGTAACATCATGTAGATCAGCTGTAACATCATGTAGATCAGCTATAACATCATGTAGATCAGCTATAACATCATGCAGATCAGCTATAACATCATGTAGATCAGCTATAACAGCTATAACATCATGTAGATCAGCTATAACATCATGTAGATAAGCTATGACATCATGTAGATCAGCTATAACCTCATGTAGATCAGCTATAACATCATGTAGATCAGCTATAACATCATGTAGATCAGCTATAACAGCTATAACATCATGTAGATCAGCTATAAAATCATGTAGATCAGCTATAACATCATGTAGATCAGCTATAACATCATGTAGATCAGCTATAACAGCTATAACATCATGTAGATCAGCTATAACATCATGTAGATCAGCTGTAACATCATGTAGATCAGCGGTAACATCATGTAGATCAGCTATAACATCATGTAGATCAGCTATAACATCATGTAGATCAGCTATAACATCATGTAGATCAGCTATAACAACATGTAGATCAGCTATAACATCATGTAGATCAGCTATAAAATCATGTAGATCAGCTATAACATCATGTAGATCAGCTATAACATCATGTAGATCAGCTATAACAGCTATAACATCATGTAGATCAGCTATAACATAATGTAGATCAGCTGTAACATCATGTAGATCAGCGGTAACATCATGTAGATCAGCTATAACAACATGTAGATCAGCTATAACATCATGTAGATCAGCTATAACATCATGTAGATCAGCTATAACATCATGCAGATCAGCTATAACAGCTATAACATCATGCAGATCAGCTATAACAACATGTAGATCAGCTATAACAACATGTAGATCAGCTATAACATCATGTAGATCAGCTATAACATCATGTAGATCAGCGGTAACAGCATGTAGATCAGCTATAACAGCTATAACATCATGTAGATCAGCTATAACAGCTATAACATCATGTAGATCAGCGGTAACATCATGTAGATCAGCTATAACATCATGTAGATCAGCGGTAACATCATGTAGATCAGCTATAACATCATGTAGATCAGCTATAACATCATGTAGATCAGCTATAACATCATGCAGATCAGCTGTAACATCATGTAGATCAGCTATAACATCATGTAGATCAGCGGTAACATCATGTAGATCAGCTATAACATCATGTAGATCAGCTATAACATCATGTAGATCAGCTATAACATCATGCAGATCAGCTGTAACATCATGTAGATCAGCTATAACATCATGTAGATCAGCTATAACAGCTGTAACATCATGTAGATCAGCTATAACATCATGTAGATCAGCTATAACAGCTGTAACATCATGTAGATCAGCTATAACATCATGTAGATCAGCGGTAACATCATGTAGATCAGCTATAACATCATGTAGATCAGCTATAACAGCTATAACATCATGTAGATCAGCTGTAACATCATGTAGATCAGCTATAACAGCTATAACGTCATGTAGATCAGCTATAACAGCTATAACATCATGTAGATCAGCTATAACAGCTATAACATCATATAGATCAGCGGTAACATCATGTAGATCAGCTATAACATCATGTAGATCAGCTATAACATCATGTAGATCAGCGGTAACATCATGTAGATCAGCTATAACAGCTGTAACATCATGTAGATCAGCGGTAACATCATGTAGATCAGCTATAACATCATGTAGATCAGCTATAACAGCTATAACATCATGTAGATCAGCTATAACATCATGTAGATCAGCGGTAACATCATGTAGATAAGCTATAACAGCTATAACATCATGTAGATCAGCTATAACATCATGTAGATCAGCTATAACATCATGTAGATCAGCTATAACATCATGTAGATCAGCTATAACATCATGTAGATCAGCTATAACAGCTATAACATCATGTAGATCAGCTATAACATCATGTAGATCAGCGGTAACATCATGTAGATCAGTGTTAACATCATGTAGATCAGCTATAACATCATGTAGATCAGCTGTAACATCATGTAGATCAGCTATAACAGCTATAACATCATGTAGATCAGCGGTAACATCATGTAGATCAGCTATAACAGCTATAACATCATATAGATCAGCTGTAACATCATGTAGATCAAATATAACATCATGTAGATCAGCTATAACATCATGCAGATCAGCTATAATATCATGTAGATCAGCTATAACATCATGTAGATCAGCTGTAACATCATGTTGATCAGCGGTAACATCATGTAGATCAGCTATAACATCATGTAGATCAGCTATAACATCATGTAGATCAGCGGTAACATCATGTAGATCAGCTATAACATCATGTAGATCAGCTATAACATCATGTAGATCAGCTATAACATCATGTAGATCAGCGGTAACATCATGTAGATCAGCTATAACATCATGTAGATCAGCGGTAACATCATGTAGATCAGCTATAACATCATGTAGATCAGCTATAACATCATGTAGATCAGCTATAACATAATGTAGATCAGCGGTAACATCATGTAGATCAGCTATAACATCATGTAGATCAGCTATAACATCATGTAGATCAGCTATAACAGCTATAACATCATGTAGATCAGCTATAACATCATGTAGATCAGCGGTAACATCATGTAGATAAGCTATAACAGCTATAACATCATGTAGATCAGCTATAACATCATGTAGATCAGCTATAACATCATGTAGATCAGCTATAACATCATGTAGATCAGCTATAACATCATGTAGATCAGCTATAACAGCTATAACATCATGTAGATCAGCTATAACATCATGTAGATCAGCGGTAACATCATGTAGATCAGTGTTAACATCATGTAGATCAGCTATAACATCATGTAGATCAGCTGTAACATCATGTAGATCAGCTATAACAGCTATAACATCATGTAGATCAGCGGTAACATCATGTAGATCAGCTATAACATCATGTAGATCAGCTATAACATCATGTAGATCAGCTATAACATAATGTAGATCAGCGGTAACATCATGTAGATCAGCTATAACATCATGTAGATCAGCTATAACATCATGTAGATCAGCTATAACAGCTATAACATCATGTAGATCAGCTATAACATCATGTAGATCAGCGGTAACATCATGTAGATAAGCTATAACAGCTATAACATCATGTAGATCAGCTATAACATCATGTAGATCAGCTATAACATCATGTAGATCAGCTATAACATCATGTAGATCAGCTATAACATCATGTAGATCAGCTATAACAGCTATAACATCATGTAGATCAGCTATAACATCATGTAGATCAGCGGTAACATCATGTAGATCAGTGTTAACATCATGTAGATCAGCTATAACATCATGTAGATCAGCTGTAACATCATGTAGATCAGCTATAACAGCTATAACATCATGTAGATCAGCGGTAACATCATGTAGATCAGCTATAACATCATGAAGATCAGCGGTAACATCATGTAGATCAGCTATAACATCATGTAGATCAGCTATAACAGCTATAACATCATGTAGATCAGCTATAACAGCTATAACATCATATAGATCAGCGGTAACATCATGTCGATCAGCTATAACATCATGTAGATCAGCTGTAACATCATGTAGATCAGCTATAACAGCTATAACATCATGTAGATCAGCTATAACAGCTATAACATCATGTAGATCAGCTATAACATCATGCAGATCAGCTATAACATCATGTAGATCAGCTATAACATCATGTAGATCAGCTGTAACATCATGTAGATCAGCTATAACATCATGTAGATCAGCTATAACATCATGTAGATCAGCGGTAACATCATGTAGATCAGCTATAACATCATGTAGATCAGCGGTAACATCATGTAGATCAGCTATAACAGCTATAACATCATGTAGATCAGCTATAACATCATGTAGATCAGCTATAACATCATGTAGATCAGCGGTAACATCATGTAGATCAGCTATAACAGCTATAACATCATGTAGATCAGCGGTAACATCATGTAGATCAGCTATAACAGCTATAACATCATATAGATCAGCTGTAACATCATGTAGATCAGCTATAACATCATGTAGATCAGCTATAACATCATGTAGATCAGCTATAACATCATGTAGATCAGCGGTAACATCATGTAGATCAGCTATAACAGCTATAACATCATGTAGATCATCTATAACAACATGTAGATCAGCTATAACATCATGTAGATCAGCTATATCATCATGTAGATCAGCTATAACATCATGTAGATCAGCTATAACATCATGTAGATCAGCTATAACAGCTATAACATCATGTAGATCAGCTATAACATCATGTAGATCAGCTATAACATCATGTAGATCAGCTATAACATCATGTAGATCAGCGGTAACATCATGTAGATCAGCGGTAACATCATGTAGATCAGCTGTAACATCATGTAGATCAGCTATAACATCATGTAGATCAGCTATAACAGCTGTAACATCATGTAGATCAGCTATAACAGCTATAACATCATATAGATCAGCGGTAACATCATGTAGATCAGCTATAACATCATGTAGATCAGCTGTAACATCATGTAGATCAGCTATAACATCATGTAGATCAGCTATAACATCATGTAGATCAGCGGTAACATCATGTAGATCAGCTATAACATCATGTAGATCAGCGGTAACATCATGTAGATCAGCTATAACAGCTATAACATCATGTAGATCAGCTATAACATCATGTAGATCAGCTATAACATCATGTAGATCAGCTATAACATCATGTAGATCAGCTATAACATCATGTAGATCAGCGGTAACATCATGTAGATCAGCGGTAACATCATGTAGATCAGCTGTAACATCATGTAGATCAGCTGTAACATCATGTAGATCAGCTGTAACATCATGTAGATCAGCTATAACATCATGTAGATCAGCTATAACATCATGTAGATCAGCGGTAACATCATGTAGATCAGCTATAACATCATGTAGATCAGCGGTAACATCATGTAGATCAGCTATAACAGCTATAACATCATGTAGATCAGCTATAACATCATGTAGATCAGCTATAACATCATGTAGATCAGCGGTAACATCATGTAGATCAGCTATAACAGCTATAACATCATGTAGATCAGCGGTAACATCATGTAGATCAGCTATAACAGCTATAACATCATATAGATCAGCTGTAACATCATGTAGATCAGCTATAACAGCTATAACATCATGTAGATCATCTATAACAACATGTAGATCAGCTATAACATCATGTAGATCAGCTATATCATCATGTAGATCAGCTATAACATCATGTAGATCAGCTATAACATCATGTAGATCAGCTATAACAGCTATAACATCATGTAGATCAGCTATAACATCATGTAGATCAGCTATAACATCATGTAGATCAGCTATAACATCATGTAGATCAGCTATAACATAATGTAGATCAGCTGTAACATCATGTAGATCAGCGGTAACATCATGTAGATCAGCTATAACAACATGTAGATCAGCTATAACATCATGTAGATCAGCTATAACATCATGTAGATCAGCTATAACATCATGCAGATCAGCTATAACAGCTATAACATCATGCAGATCAGCTATAACAACATGTAGATCAGCTATAACAACATGTAGATCAGCTATAACATCATGTAGATCAGCTATAACATCATGTAGATCAGCGGTAACAGCATGTAGATCAGCTATAACAGCTATAACATCATGTAGATCAGCTATAACAGCTATAACATCATGTAGATCAGCGGTAACATCATGTAGATCAGCTATAACATCATGTAGATCAGCGGTAACATCATGTAGATCAGCTATAACATCATGTAGATCAGCTATAACATCATGTAGATCAGCTATAACATCATGCAGATCAGCTGTAACATCATGTAGATCAGCTATAACATCATGTAGATCAGCGGTAACATCATGTAGATCAGCTATAACATCATGTAGATCAGCTATAACATCATGTAGATCAGCTATAACATCATGCAGATCAGCTGTAACATCATGTAGATCAGCTATAACATCATGTAGATCAGCTATAACATCATGTAGATCAGCTATAACAGCTGTAACATCATGTAGATCAGCTGTAACATCATGTAGATCAGCTATAACATCATGTAGATCAGCTATAACATCATGCAGATCAGCTATAACATCATGTAGATCAGCTATAACAGCTATAACATCATGTAGATCAGCTATAACATCATGTAGATAAGCTATGACATCATGTAGATCAGCTATAACCTCATGTAGATCAGCTATAACATCATGTAGATCAGCTATAACATCATGTAGATCAGCTATAACAGCTATAACATCATGTAGATCAGCTATAAAATCATGTAGATCAGCTATAACATCATGTAGATCAGCTATAACATCATGTAGATCAGCTATAACAGCTATAACATCATGTAGATCAGCTATAACATCATGTAGATCAGCTGTAACATCATGTAGATCAGCGGTAACATCATGTAGATCAGCTATAACATCATGTAGATCAGCTATAACATCATGTAGATCAGCTATAACATCATGTAGATCAGCTATAACAACATGTAGATCAGCTATAACATCATGTAGATCAGCTATAAAATCATGTAGATCAGCTATAACATCATGTAGATCAGCTATAACATCATGTAGATCAGCTATAACAGCTATAACATCATGTAGATCAGCTATAACATAATGTAGATCAGCTGTAACATCATGTAGATCAGCGGTAACATCATGTAGATCAGCTATAACAACATGTAGATCAGCTATAACATCATGTAGATCAGCTATAACATCATGTAGATCAGCTATAACATCATGCAGATCAGCTATAACAGCTATAACATCATGCAGATCAGCTATAACAACATGTAGATCAGCTATAACAACATGTAGATCAGCTATAACATCATGTAGATCAGCTATAACATCATGTAGATCAGCGGTAACAGCATGTAGATCAGCTATAACAGCTATAACATCATGTAGATCAGCTATAACAGCTATAACATCATGTAGATCAGCGGTAACATCATGTAGATCAGCTATAACATCATGTAGATCAGCGGTAACATCATGTAGATCAGCTATAACATCATGTAGATCAGCTATAACATCATGTAGATCAGCTATAACATCATGCAGATCAGCTGTAACATCATGTAGATCAGCTATAACATCATGTAGATCAGCGGTAACATCATGTAGATCAGCTATAACATCATGTAGATCAGCTATAACATCATGTAGATCAGCTATAACATCATGCAGATCAGCTGTAACATCATGTAGATCAGCTATAACATCATGTAGATCAGCTATAACAGCTGTAACATCATGTAGATCAGCTATAACATCATGTAGATCAGCTATAACAGCTGTAACATCATGTAGATCAGCTATAACATCATGTAGATCAGCGGTAACATCATGTAGATCAGCTATAACATCATGTAGATCAGCTATAACAGCTATAACATCATGTAGATCAGCTGTAACATCATGTAGATCAGCTATAACAGCTATAACGTCATGTAGATCAGCTATAACATCATGTAGATCAGCTATAACATCATGTAGATCAGCGGTAACAGCATGTAGATCAGCTATAACAGCTATAACATCATGTAGATCAGCTATAACAGCTATAACATCATGTAGATCAGCGGTAACATCATGTAGATCAGCTATAACATCATGTAGATCAGCGGTAACATCATGTAGATCAGCTATAACATCATGTAGATCAGCTATAACATCATGTAGATCAGCTATAACATCATGCAGATCAGCTGTAACATCATGTAGATCAGCTATAACATCATGTAGATCAGCGGTAACATCATGTAGATCAGCTATAACATCATGTAGATCAGCTATAACATCATGTAGATCAGCTATAACATCATGCAGATCAGCTGTAACATCATGTAGATCAGCTATAACATCATGTAGATCAGCTATAACATCATGTAGATCAGCTATAACAGCTGTAACATCATGTAGATCAGCTGTAACATCATGTAGATCAGCTATAACATCATGTAGATCAGCTATAACATCATGCAGATCAGCTATAACATCATGTAGATCAGCTATAACAGCTATAACATCATGTAGATCAGCTATAACATCATGTAGATAAGCTATGACATCATGTAGATCAGCTATAACCTCATGTAGATCAGCTATAACATCATGTAGATCAGCTATAACATCATGTAGATCAGCTATAACAGCTATAACATCATGTAGATCAGCTATAAAATCATGTAGATCAGCTATAACATCATGTAGATCAGCTATAACATCATGTAGATCAGCTATAACAGCTATAACATCATGTAGATCAGCTATAACATCATGTAGATCAGCTGTAACATCATGTAGATCAGCGGTAACATCATGTAGATCAGCTATAACATCATGTAGATCAGCTATAACATCATGTAGATCAGCTATAACATCATGTAGATCAGCTATAACAACATGTAGATCAGCTATAACATCATGTAGATCAGCTATAAAATCATGTAGATCAGCTATAACATCATGTAGATCAGCTATAACATCATGTAGATCAGCTATAACAGCTATAACATCATGTAGATCAGCTATAACATAATGTAGATCAGCTGTAACATCATGTAGATCAGCGGTAACATCATGTAGATCAGCTATAACAACATGTAGATCAGCTATAACATCATGTAGATCAGCTATAACATCATGTAGATCAGCTATAACATCATGCAGATCAGCTATAACAGCTATAACATCATGCAGATCAGCTATAACAACATGTAGATCAGCTATAACAACATGTAGATCAGCTATAACATCATGTAGATCAGCTATAACATCATGTAGATCAGCGGTAACAGCATGTAGATCAGCTATAACAGCTATAACATCATGTAGATCAGCTATAACAGCTATAACATCATGTAGATCAGCGGTAACATCATGTAGATCAGCTATAACATCATGTAGATCAGCGGTAACATCATGTAGATCAGCTATAACATCATGTAGATCAGCTATAACATCATGTAGATCAGCTATAACATCATGCAGATCAGCTGTAACATCATGTAGATCAGCTATAACATCATGTAGATCAGCGGTAACATCATGTAGATCAGCTATAACATCATGTAGATCAGCTATAACATCATGTAGATCAGCTATAACATCATGCAGATCAGCTGTAACATCATGTAGATCAGCTATAACATCATGTAGATCAGCTATAACAGCTGTAACATCATGTAGATCAGCTATAACATCATGTAGATCAGCTATAACAGCTGTAACATCATGTAGATCAGCTATAACATCATGTAGATCAGCGGTAACATCATGTAGATCAGCTATAACATCATGTAGATCAGCTATAACAGCTATAACATCATGTAGATCAGCTGTAACATCATGTAGATCAGCTATAACAGCTATAACGTCATGTAGATCAGCTATAACAGCTATAACATCATGTAGATCAGCTATAACAGCTATAACATCATATAGATCAGCGGTAACATCATGTAGATCAGCTATAACATCATGTAGATCAGCTATAACATCATGTAGATCAGCGGTAACATCATGTAGATCAGCTATAACAGCTGTAACATCATGTAGATCAGCGGTAACATCATGTAGATCAGCTATAACAGCTATAACATCATATAGATCAGCTGTAACATCATGTAGATCAAATATAACATCATGTAGATCAGCTATAACATCATGCAGATCAGCTATAATATCATGTAGATCAGCTATAACATCATGTAGATCAGCTGTAACATCATGTTGATCAGCGGTAACATCATGTAGATCAGCTATAACATCATGTAGATCAGCTATAACATCATGTAGATCAGCGGTAACATCATGTAGATCAGCTATAACATCATGTAGATCAGCTATAACATCATGTAGATCAGCTATAACATCATGTAGATCAGCGGTAACATCATGTAGATCAGCTATAACATCATGTAGATCAGCGGTAACATCATGTAGATCAGCTATAACATCATGTAGATCAGCTATAACATCATGTAGATCAGCTATAACATAATGTAGATCAGCGGTAACATCATGTAGATCAGCTATAACATCATGTAGATCAGCTATAACATCATGTAGATCAGCTATAACAGCTATAACATCATGTAGATCAGCTATAACATCATGTAGATCAGCGGTAACATCATGTAGATAAGCTATAACAGCTATAACATCATGTAGATCAGCTATAACATCATGTAGATCAGCTATAACATCATGTAGATCAGCTATAACATCATGTAGATCAGCTATAACATCATGTAGATCAGCTATAACAGCTATAACATCATGTAGATCAGCTATAACATCATGTAGATCAGCGGTAACATCATGTAGATCAGTGTTAACATCATGTAGATCAGCTATAACATCATGTAGATCAGCTGTAACATCATGTAGATCAGCTATAACAGCTATAACATCATGTAGATCAGCGGTAACATCATGTAGATCAGCTATAACATCATGTAGATCAGCTATAACATCATGTAGATCAGCTATAACATAATGTAGATCAGCGGTAACATCATGTAGATCAGCTATAACATCATGTAGATCAGCTATAACATCATGTAGATCAGCTATAACAGCTATAACATCATGTAGATCAGCTATAACATCATGTAGATCAGCGGTAACATCATGTAGATAAGCTATAACAGCTATAACATCATGTAGATCAGCTATAACATCATGTAGATCAGCTATAACATCATGTAGATCAGCTATAACATCATGTAGATCAGCTATAACATCATGTAGATCAGCTATAACAGCTATAACATCATGTAAATCAGCTATAACATCATGTAGATCAGCGGTAACATCATGTAGATCAGTGTTAACATCATGTAGATCAGCTATAACATCATGTAGATCAGCTGTAACATCATGTAGATCAGCTATAACAGCTATAACATCATGTAGATCAGCGGTAACATCATGTAGATCAGCTATAACATCATGAAGATCAGCGGTAACATCATGTAGATCAGCTATAACATCATGTAGATCAGCTATAACAGCTATAACATCATGTAGATCAGCTATAACAGCTATAACATCATATAGATCAGCGGTAACATCATGTCGATCAGCTATAACATCATGTAGATCAGCTGTAACATCATGTAGATCAGCTATAACAGCTATAACATCATGTAGATCAGCTATAACAGCTATAACATCATGTAGATCAGCTATAACATCATGCAGATCAGCTATAACATCATGTAGATCAGCTATAACATCATGTAGATCAGCTGTAACATCATGTAGATCAGCTATAACATCATGTAGATCAGCTATAACATCATGTAGATCAGCGGTAACATCATGTAGATCAGCTATAACATCATGTAGATCAGCGGTAACATCATGTAGATCAGCTATAACAGCTATAACATCATGTAGATCAGCTATAACATCATGTAGATCAGCTATAACATCATGTAGATCAGCGGTAACATCATGTAGATCAGCTATAACAGCTATAACATCATGTAGATCAGCGGTAACATCATGTAGATCAGCTATAACAGCTATAACATCATACAGATCAGCTGTAACATCATGTAGATCAGCTATAACATCATGTAGATCAGCTATAACATCATGTAGATCAGCTATAACATCATGTAGATCAGCTATAACAGCTGTAACATAATTTAGATCAGCTATAACATCATGTAGATCAGCGGTAACATCATGTAGATCAGCTATAACAGCTATAACATCATGTAGATCATCTATAACAACATGTAGATCAGCTATAACATCATGTAGATCAGCTATATCATCATGTAGATCAGCTATAACATCATGTAGATCAGCTATAACATCATGTAGATCAGCTATAACAGCTATAACATCATGTAGATCAGCTATAACATCATGTAGATCAGCTATAACATCATGTAGATCAGCTATAACATCATGTAGATCAGCGGTAACATCATGTAGATCAGCGGTAACATCATGTAGATCAGCTGTAACATCATGTAGATCAGCTATAACATCATGTAGATCAGCTATAACAGCTGTAACATCATGTAGATCAGCTATAACAGCTATAACATCATATAGATCAGCGGTAACATCATGTAGATCAGCTATAACATCATGTAGATCAGCTGTAACATCATGTAGATCAGCTATAACATCATGTAGATCAGCTATAACATCATGTAGATCAGCGGTAACATCATGTAGATCAGCTATAACATCATGTAGATCAGCGGTAACATCATGTAGATCAGCTATAACAGCTATAACATCATGTAGATCAGCTATAACATCATGTAGATCAGCTATAACATCATGTAGATCAGCTATAACATCATGTAGATCAGCTATAACATCATGTAGATCAGCGGTAACATCATGTAGATCAGCGGTAACATCATGTAGATCAGCTGTAACATCATGTAGATCAGCTGTAACATCATGTAGATCAGCTGTAACATCATGTAGATCAGCTATAACATCATGTAGATCAGCTATAACATCATGTAGATCAGCGGTAACATCATGTAGATCAGCTATAACATCATGTAGATCAGCGGTAACATCATGTAGATCAGCTATAACAGCTATAACATCATGTAGATCAGCTATAACATCATGTAGATCAGCTATAACATCATGTAGATCAGCGGTAACATCATGTAGATCAGCTATAACAGCTATAACATCATGTAGATCAGCGGTAACATCATGTAGATCAGCTATAACAGCTATAACATCATATAGATCAGCTGTAACATCATGTAGATCAGCTATAACAGCTATAACATCATGTAGATCATCTATAACAACATGTAGATCAGCTATAACATCATGTAGATCAGCAATATCATCATGTAGATCAGCTATAACATCATGTAGATCAGCTATAACATCATGTAGATCAGCTATAACAGCTATAACATCATGTAGATCAGCTATAACATCATGTAGATCAGCTATAACATCATGTAGATCAGCTATAACATCATGTAGATCAGCGGTAACATCATGTAGATCAGCGGTAACATCAGGTAGATCAGCTGTAACATCATGTAGATCAGCTATAACATCATGTAGATCAGCTATAACAGCTGTAACATCATGTAGATCAGCTATAACAGCTATAACATCATATAGATCAGCGGTAACATCATGTAGATCAGCTATAACATCATGTAGATCAGCTGTAACATCATGTAGATCAGCTATAACATCATGTAGATCAGCTATAACATCATGTAGATCAGCGGTAACATCATGTAGATCAGCTATAACATCATGTAGATCAGCGGTAACATCATGTAGATCAGCTATAACAGCTATAACATCATGTAGATCAGCTATAACATCATGTAGATCAGCTATAACATCATGTAGATCAGCTATAACATCATGTAGATCAGCTATAACATCATGTAGATCAGCGGTAACATCATGTAGATCAGCGGTAACATCATGTAGATCAGCTGTAACATCATGTAGATCAGCTATAACATCATGTAGATCAGCTATAACATCATGTAGATCAGCTATAACATCATGTAGATCAGCTATAACAGCTGTAACATAATGTAGATCAGCTATAACATCATGTAGATCAGCGGTAACATCATGTAGATCAGCTATAACAGCTATAACATCATGTAGATCATCTATAACATCATGTAGATCAGCTATAACATCATGTAGATCAGCGGTAACATCATGTAGATCAGCTATAACATCATGTAGATCAGCGGTAACATCATGTAGATCAGCTATAACAGCTATAACATCATGTAGATCAGCTATAACATCATGTAGATCAGCTATAACATCATGTAGATCAGCTATAACATCATGTAGATCAGCGGTAACATCATGTAGATCAGCGGTAACATCATGTAGATCAGCTGTAACATCATGTAGATCAGCTATAACATCATGTAGATCAGCTGTAACATCATGTAGATCAGCTATAACATCATGTAGATCAGCTATAACATCATGTAGATCAGCGGTAACATCATGTAGATCAGCTATAACATCATGTAGATCAGCGGTAACATCATGTAGATCAGCTATAACAGCTATAACATCATGTAGATCAGCTATAACATCATGTATATCAGCTATAACATCATGTAGATCAGCGGTAACATCATGTAGATCAGCTATAACAGCTATAACATCATGTAGATCAGCGGTAACATCATGTAGATCAGCTATAACAGCTATAACATCATATAGATCAGCTGTAACATCATGTAGATCAGCTATAACAGCTATAACATCATGTAGATCATCTATAACAACATGTAGATCAGCTATAACATCATGTAGATCAGCTATATCATCATGTAGATCAGCTATAACATCATGTAGATCAGCTATAACATCATGTAGATCAGCTATAACAGCTATAACATCATGTAGATCAGCTATAACATCATGTAGATCAGCTATAACATCATGTAGATCAGCTATAACATCATGTAGATCAGCGGTAACATCATGTAGATCAGCGGTAACATCATGTAGATCAGCTGTAACATCATGTAGATCAGCTATAACATCATGTAGATCAGCTATAACAGCTGTAACATCATGTAGATAAGCTATAACAGCTATAACATCATATAGATCAGCGGTAACATCATGTAGATCAGCTATAACATCATGTAGATCAGCTGTAACATCATGTAGATCAGCTATAACATCATGTAGATCAGCTATAACATCATGTAGATCAGCGGTAACATCATGTAGATCAGCTATAACATCATGTAGATCAGCGGTAACATCATGTAGATCAGCTATAACAGCTATAACATCATGTAGATCAGCTATAACATCATGTAGATCAGCTATAACATCATGTAGATCAGCTATAACATCATGTAGATCAGCTATAACATCATGTAGATCAGCGGTAACATCATGTAGATCAGCGGTAACATCATGTAGATCAGCTGTAACATCATGTAGATCAGCTATAACATCATGTAGATCAGCTATAACATCATGTAGATCAGCTATAACATCATGTAGATCAGCTATAACAGCTGTAACATAATGTAGATCAGCTATAACATCATGTAGATCAGCGGTAACATCATGTAGATCAGCTATAACAGCTATAACATCATGTAGATCATCTATAACAACATGTAGATCAGCTATAACATCATGTAGATCAGCTATATCATCATATAGATCAGCTATAACATCATGTAGATCAGCTATAACATCATGTAGATCAGCTATAACAGCTATAACATCATGTAGATCAGCTATAACATCATGTAGATCAGCTATAACATCATGTAGATCAGCTATAACATCATGTAGATCAGCGGTAACATCATGTAGATCAGCGGTAACATCATGTAGATCAGCTGTAACATCATGTAGATCAGCTATAACATCATGTAGATCAGCTATAACAGCTGTAACATCATGTAGATCAGCTATAACAGCTATAACATCATATAGATCAGCGGTAACATCATGTAGATCAGCTGTAACATCATGTAGATCAGCTATAACATCATGTAGATCAGCTATAACATCATGTAGATCAGCGGTAACATCATGTAGATCAGCTATAACATCATGTAGATCAGCGGTAACATCATGTAGATCAGCTATAACATCATGTAGATCAGCTATAACATCATGTAGATCAGCTATAACATCATGTAGATCAGCTATAACATCATGTAGATCAGCTATAACATCATGTAGATCAGCGGTAACATCATGTAGATCAGCGGTAACATCATGTAGATCAGCTGTAACATCATGTAGATCAGCTATAACATCATGTAGATCAGCTGTAACATCATGTAGATCAGCTATAACATCATGTAGATCAGCTATAACATCATGTAGATCAGCGGTAACATCATGTAGATCAGCTATAACATCATGTAGATCAGCGGTAACATCATGTAGATCAGCTATAACAGCTATAACATCATGTAGATCAGCTATAACATCATGTAGATCAGCTATAACATCATGTAGATCAGCGGTAACATCATGTAGATCAGCTATAACAGCTATAACATCATGTAGATCAGCGGTAACATCATGTAGATCAGCTATAACAGCTATAACATCATATAGATCAGCTGTAACATCATGTAGATCAGCTATAACAGCTATAACATCATGTAGATCATCTATAACAACATGTAGATCAGCTATAACATCATGTAGATCAGCTATATCATCATGTAGATCAGCTATAACATCATGTAGATCAGCTATAACATCATGTAGATCAGCTATAACAGCTATAACATCATGTAGATCAGCTATAACATCATGTAGATCAGCTATAACATCATGTAGATCAGCTATAACATCATGTAGATCAGCGGTAACATCATGTAGATCAGCGGTAACATCATGTAGATCAGCTGTAACATCATGTAGATCAGCTATAACATCATGTAGATCAGCTATAACAGCTGTAACATCATGTAGATCAGCTATAACAGCTATAACATCATATAGATCAGCGGTAACATCATGTAGATCAGCTATAACATCATGTAGATCAGCTGTAACATCATGTAGATCAGCTATAACATCATGTAGATCAGCTATAACATCATGTAGATCAGCGGTAACATCATGTAGATCAGCTATAACATCATGTAGATCAGCGGTAACATCATGTAGATCAGCTATAACAGCTATAACATCATGTAGATCAGCTATAACATCATGTAGATCAGCTATAACATCATGTAGATCAGCTATAACATCATGTAGATCAGCTATAACATCATGTAGATCAGCGGTAACATCATGTAGATCAGCGGTAACATCATGTAGATCAGCTGTAACATCATGTAGATCAGCTATAACATCATGTAGATCAGCTATAACATCATGTAGATCAGCTATAACATCATGTAGATCAGCTATAACAGCTGTAACATAATGTAGATCAGCTATAACATCATGTAGATCAGCGGTAACATCATGTAGATCAGCTATAACAGCTATAACATCATGTAGATCATCTATAACAACATGTAGATCAGCTATAACATCATGTAGATCAGCTATATCATCATGTAGATCAGCTATAACATCATGTAGATCAGCTATAACATCATGTAGATCAGCTATAACAGCTATAACATCATGTAGATCAGCTATAACATCATGTAGATCAGCTATAACATCATGTAGATCAGCTATAACATCATGTAGATCAGCGGTAACATCATGTAGATCAGCGGTAACATCATGTAGATCAGCTATAACATCATGTAGATCAGCTATAACATCATGTAGATCAGCTATAACAGCTGTAACATAATGTAGATCAGCTATAACATCATGTAGATCAGCGGTAACATCATGTAGATCAGCTATAACAGCTATAACATCATGTAGATCATCTATAACAACATGTAGATCAGCTATAACATCATGTAGATCAGCTATATCATCATGTAGATCAGCTATAATATCATGTAGATCAGCTATAACATCATGTAGATCAGCTATAACAGCTATAACATCATGTAGATCAGCTATAACATCATGTAGATCAGCTATAACATCATGTAGATCAGCTATAACATCATGTAGATCAGCGGTAACATCATGTAGATCAGCGGTAACATCATGTAGATCAGCTGTAACATCATGTAGATCAGCTATAACATCATGTAGATCAGCTATAACAGCTGTAACATCATGTAGATCAGCTATAACAGCTATAACATCATATAGATCAGCGGTAACATCATGTAGATCAGCTGTAACATCATGTAGATCAGCTATAACATCATGTAGATCAGCTATAACATCATGTAGATCAGCGGTAACATCATGTAGATCAGCTATAACAGCTATAACATCATGTAGATCAGCTATAACATCATGTAGATCAGCTATAACATCATGTAGATCAGCTATAACATCATGTAGATCAGCTATAACATCATGTAGATCAGCGGTAACATCATGTAGATCAGCGGTAACATCATGTAGATCAGCTGTAACATCATGTAGATCAGCTATAACATCATGTAGATCAGCTGTAACATCATGTAGATCAGCTATAACATCATGTAGATCAGCTATAACATCATGTAGATCAGCGGTAACATCATGTAGATCAGCTATAACATCATGTAGATCAGCGGTAACATCATGTAGATCAGCTATAACAGCTATAACATCATGTAGATCAGCTATAACATCATGTAGATCAGCTATAACATCATGTAGATCAGCGGTAACATCATGTAGATCAGCTATAACAGCTATAACATCATGTAGATCAGCGGTAACATCATGTAGATCAGCTATAACAGCTATAACATCATATAGATCAGCTGTAACATCATGTAGATCAGCTATAACAGCTATAACATCATGTAGATCATCTATAACAACATGTAGATCAGCTATAACATCATGTAGATCAGCTATATCATCATGTAGATCAGCTATAACATCATGTAGATCAGCTATAACATCATGTAGATCAGCTATAACAGCTATAACATCATGTAGATCAGCTATAACATCATGTAGATCAGCTATAACATCATGTAGATCAGCTATAACATCATGTAGATCAGCGGTAACATCATGTAGATCAGCGGTAACATCATGTAGATCAGCTGATCATGTAGATCAGCTATAACATCATGTAGATCAGCTATAACAGCTGTAACATCATGTAGATCAGCTATAACAGCTATAACATCATATAGATCAGCGGTAACATCATGTAGATCAGCTATAACATCATGTAGATCAGCTGTAACATCATGTAGATCAGCTATAACATCATGTAGATCAGCTATAACATCATGTAGATCAGCGGTAACATCATGTAGATCAGCTATAACATCATGTAGATCAGCGGTAACATCATGTAGATCAGCTATAACAGCTATAACATCATGTAGATCAGCTATAACATCATGTAGATCAGCTATAACATAATGTAGATCAGCTATAACATCATGTAGATCAGCTATAACATCATGTAGATCAGCGGTAACATCATGTAGATCAGCGGTAACATCATGTAGATCAGCTGTAACATCATGTAGATCAGCTATAACATCATGTAGATCACCTATAACAGCTGTAACATCATGTAGATCAGCTATAACAGCTATAACATCATATAGATCAGCGGTAACATCATGTAGATCAGCTGTAACATCATGTAGATCAGCTATAACATCATGTAGATCAGCTATAACATCATGTAGATCAGCGGTAACATCATGTAGATCAGCTATAACATCATGTAGATCAGCTGTAACATCATGTAGATCAGCTATAACATCATGTAGATCAGCTATAACATCATGTAGATCAGCGGTAACATCATGTAGATCAGCTATAACATCATGTAGATCAGCGGTAACATCATGTAGATCAGCTATAACAGCTATAACATCATGTAGATCAGCTATAACATCATGTCGATCAGCTATAACATCATGTAGATCAGCTATAACATCATGTAGATCAGCTATAACATCATGTAGATCAGCGGTAACATCATGTAGATCAGCGGTAACATCATGTAGATCAGCTGTAACATCATGTAGATCAGCTATAACATCATGTAGATCAGCGGTAACATCATGTAGATCAGCTATAACATCATGTAGATCAGCGGTAACATCATGTAGATCAGCTATAACAGCTATAACATCATGTAGATCAGCTATAACATCATGTAGATCAGCTATAACATCATGTAGATCAGCTATAACATCATGTAGATCAGCTGTAACATCATGTAGATCAGCTATAACATCATGTAGATCAGCGGTAACATCATGTAGATCAGCGGTAACATCATGTAGATCAGCTATAACAGCTATAACATCATGTAGATCAGCTATAACATCATGTCGATCAGCTATAACATCATGTAGATCAGCTATAACATCATGTAGATCAGCTATAACATCATGTAGATCAGCGGTAACATCATGTAGATCAGCGGTAACATCATGTAGATCAGCTATAACATCATGTAGATCAGCGGTAACATCATGTAGATCAGCTATAACATCATGTAGATCAGCGGTAACATCATGTAGATCAGCTATAACAGCTATAACATCATGTAGATCAGCTATAACATCATGTAGATCAGCTATAACATCATGTAGATCAGCTATAACATCATGTAGATCAGCTATAACATCATGTAGATCAGCTGTAACATCATGTAGATCAGCTATAACATCATGTAGATCAGCGGTAACATCATGTAGATCAGCGGTAACATCATGTAGATCAGCTGTAACATCATGTAGATCAGCTATAACATCATGTAGATCAGCTATAACAGCTGTAACATCATGTAGATCAGCTATAACATCATGTAGATCAGCTATAACATCATGTAGATCAGCGGTAACATCATGTAGATCAGCTATAACAGCTATAACATCATGTAGATCAGCGGTAACATCATGTAGATCAGCTATAACAGCTATAACATCATATAGATCAGCTGTAACATCATGTAGATCAGCTATAACAGCTATAACATCATGTAGATCATCTATAACAACATGTAGATCAGCTATAACATCATGTAGATCAGCTATATCATCATGTAGATCAGCTATAACATCATGTAGATCAGCTATAACATCATGTAGATCAGCTATAACAGCTATAACATCATGTAGATCAGCTATAACATCATGTAGATCAGCTATAACATCATGTAGATCAGCTATAACATCATGTAGATCAGCGGTAACATCATGTAGATCAGCGGTAACATCATGTAGATCAGCTGTAACATCATGTAGATCAGCTATAACATCATGTAGATCAGCTATAACAGCTGTAACATCATGTAGATCAGCTATAACAGCTATAACATCATATAGATCAGCGGTAACATCATGTAGATCAGCTATAACATCATGTAGATCAGCTGTAACATCATGTAGATCAGCTATAACATCATGTAGATCAGCTATAACATCATGTAGATCAGCGGTAACATCATGTAGATCAGCTATAACATCATGTAGATCAGCGGTAACATCATGTAGTTCAGCTATAACAGCTATAACATCATGTAGATCAGCTATAACATCATGTAGATCAGCTATAACATCATGTAGATCAGCTATAACATCATGTAGATCAGCTATAACATCATGTAGATCAGCGGTAACATCATGTAGATCAGCGGTAACATCATGTAGATCAGCTGTAACATCATGTAGATCAGCTATAACATCATGTAGATCAGCTATAACATCATGTAGATCAGCTATAACATCATGTAGATCAGCTATAACAGCTGTAACATAATGTAGATCAGCTATAACATCATGTAGATCAGCGGTAACATCATGTAGATCAGCTATAACAGCTATAACATCATGTAGATCATCTATAACAACATGTAGATCAGCTATAACATCATGTAGATCAGCTATATCATCATGTAGATCAGCTATAACATCATGTAGATCAGCTATAACATCATGTAGATCAGCTATAACAGCTATAACATCATGTAGATCAGCTATAACATCATGTAGATCAGCTATAACATCATGTAGATCAGCTATAACATCATGTAGATCAGCGGTAACATCATGTAGATCAGCGGTAACATCATGTAGATCAGCTATAACATCATGTAGATCAGCTATAACATCATGTAGATCAGCTATAACAGCTGTAACATAATGTAGATCAGCTATAACATCATGTAGATCAGCGGTAACATCATGTAGATCAGCTATAACAGCTATAACATCATGTAGATCATCTATAACAACATGTAGATCAGCTATAACATCATGTAGATCAGCTATATCATCATGTAGATCAGCTATAACATCATGTAGATCAGCTATAACATCATGTAGATCAGCTATAACAGCTATAACATCATGTAGATCAGCTATAACATCATGTAGATCAGCTATAACATCATGTAGATCAGCTATAACATCATGTAGATCAGCGGTAACATCATGTAGATCAGCGGTAACATCATGTAGATCAGCTGTAACATCATGTAGATCAGCTATAACATCATGTAGATCAGCTATAACAGCTGTAACATCATGTAGATCAGCTATAACAGCTATAACATCATATAGATCAGCGGTAACATCATGTAGATCAGCTGTAACATCATGTAGATCAGCTATAACATCATGTAGATCAGCTATAACATCATGTAGATCAGCGGTAACATCATGTAGATCAGCTATAACAGCTATAACATCATGTAGATCAGCTATAACATCATGTAGATCAGCTATAACATCATGTAGATCAGCTATAACATCATGTAGATCAGCTATAACATCATGTAGATCAGCGGTAACATCATGTAGATCAGCGGTAACATCATGTAGATCAGCTGTAACATCATGTAGATCAGCTATAACATCATGTAGATCAGCTGTAACATCATGTAGATCAGCTATAACATCATGTAGATCAGCTATAACATCATGTAGATCAGCGGTAACATCATGTAGATCAGCTATAACATCATGTAGATCAGCGGTAACATCATGTAGATCAGCTATAACAGCTATAACATCATGTAGATCAGCTATAACATCATGTAGATCAGCTATAACATCATGTAGATCAGCGGTAACATCATGTAGATCAGCTATAACAGCTATAACATCATGTAGATCAGCGGTAACATCATGTAGATCAGCTATAACAGCTATAACATCATATAGATCAGCTGTAACATCATGTAGATCAGCTATAACAGCTATAACATCATGTAGATCATCTATAACAACATGTAGATCAGCTATAACATCATGTAGATCAGCTATATCATCATGTAGATCAGCTATAACATCATGTAGATCAGCTATAACATCATGTAGATCAGCGGTAACATCATGTAGATCAGCGGTAACATCATGTAGATCAGCTGTAACATCATGTAGATCAGCTATAACATCATGTAGATCAGCTATAACAGCTGTAACATCATGTAGATCAGCTATAACAGCTATAACATCATATAGATCAGCGGTAACATCATGTAGATCAGCTATAACATCATGTAGATCAGCTGTAACATCATGTAGATCAGCTATAACATCATGTAGATCAGCTATAACATCATGTAGATCAGCGGTAACATCATGTAGATCAGCTATAACATCATGTAGATCAGCGGTAACATCATGTAGATCAGCTATAACAGCTATAACATCATGTAGATCAGCTATAACATCATGTAGATCAGCTATAACATAATGTAGATCAGCTATAACATCATGTAGATCAGCTATAACATCATGTAGATCAGCGGTAACATCATGTAGATCAGCGGTAACATCATGTAGATCAGCTGTAACATCATGTAGATCAGCTATAACATCATGTAGATCACCTATAACAGCTGTAACATCATGTAGATCAGCTATAACAGCTATAACATCATATAGATCAGCGGTAACATCATGTAGATCAGCTGTAACATCATGTAGATCAGCTATAACATCATGTAGATCAGCTATAACATCATGTAGATCAGCGGTAACATCATGTAGATCAGCTTTAACATCATGTAGATCAGCTGTAACATCATGTAGATCAGCTATAACATCATGTAGATCAGCTATAACATCATGTAGATCAGCGGTAACATCATGTAGATCAGCTATAACATCATGTAGATCAGCGGTAACATCATGTAGATCAGCTATAACAGCTATAACATCATGTAGATCAGCTATAACATCATGTCGATCAGCTATAACATCATGTAGATCAGCTATAACATCATGTAGATCAGCTATAACATCATGTAGATCAGCGGTAACATCATGTAGATCAGCGGTAACATCATGTAGATCAGCTGTAACATCATGTAGATCAGCTATAACATCATGTAGATCAGCGGTAACATCATGTAGATCAGCTATAACATCATGTAGATCAGCGGTAACATCATGTAGATCAGCTATAACAGCTATAACATCATGTAGATCAGCTATAACATCATGTAGATCAGCTATAACATCATGTAGATCAGCTATAACATCATGTAGATCAGCTGTAACATCATGTAGATCAGCTATAACATCATGTAGATCAGCGGTAACATCATGTAGATCAGCGGTAACATCATGTAGATCAGCTATAACAGCTATAACATCATGTAGATCAGCTATAACATCATGTCGATCAGCTATAACATCATGTAGATCAGCTATAACATCATGTAGATCAGCTATAACATCATGTAGATCAGCGGTAACATCATGTAGATCAGCGGTAACATCATGTAGATCAGCGGTAACATCATGTAGATCAGCTATAACATCATGTAGATCAGCGGTAACATCATGTAGATCAGCTATAACATCATGTAGATCAGCGGTAACATCATGTAGATCAGCTATAACAGCTATAACATCATGTAGATCAGCTATAACATCATGTAGATCAGCTATAACATCATGTAGATCAGCTATAACATCATGTAGATCAGCTATAACATCATGTAGATCAGCTGTAACATCATGTAGATCAGCTATAACATCATGTAGATCAGCGGTAACATCATGTAGATCAGCGGTAACATCATGTAGATCAGCTGTAACATCATGTAGATCAGCTATAACATCATGTAGATCAGCTATAACAGCTGTAACATCATGTAGATCAGCTATAACAGCTATAACATCATATAGATCAGCGGTAACATCATGTAGATCAGCTATAACATCATGTAGATCAGCTGTAACATCATGTAGATCAGCTATAACATCATGTAGATCAGCTATAACATCATGTAGATCAGCGGTAACATCATGTAGATCAGCTATAACATCATGTAGATCAGCGGTAACATCATGTAGATCAGCTATAACAGCTATAACATCATGTAGATCAGCTATAACATCATGTCGATCAGCTATAACATCATGTAGATCAGCTATAACATCATGTAGATCAGCTATAACATCATGTAGATCAGCGGTAACATCATGTAGATCAGCGGTAACATCATGTAGATCAGCGGTAACATCATGTAGATCAGCTATAACATCATGTAGATCAGCGGTAACATCATGTAGATCAGCTATAACATCATGTAGATCAGCGGTAACATCATGTAGATCAGCTATAACAGCTATAACATCATGTAGATCAGCTATAACATCATGTAGATCAGCTATAACATCATGTAGATCAGCTATAACATCATGTAGATCAGCTATAACATCATGTAGATCAGCTGTAACATCATGTAGATCAGCTATAACATCATGTAGATCAGCGGTAACATCATGTAGATCAGCGGTAACATCATGTAGATCAGCTATAACAGCTATAACATCATGTAGATCAGCTATAACATCATGTCGATCAGCTATAACATCATGTAGATCAGCTATAACATCATGTAGATCAGCTATAACATCATGTAGATCAGCGGTAACATCATGTAGATCAGCGGTAACATCATGTAGATCAGCGGTAACATCATGTAGATCAGCTATAACATCATGTAGATCAGCGGTAACATCATGTAGATCAGCTATAACATCATGTAGATCAGCGGTAACATCATGTAGATCAGCTATAACAGCTATAACATCATGTAGATCAGCTATAACATCATGTAGATCAGCTATAACATCATGTAGATCAGCTATAACATCATGTAGATCAGCTATAACATCATGTAGATCAGCTGTAACATCATGTAGATCAGCTATAACATCATGTAGATCAGCGGTAACATCATGTAGATCAGCGGTAACATCATGTAGATCAGCTGTAACATCATGTAGATCAGCTATAACATCATGTAGATCAGCGGTAACATCATGTAGATCAGCTATAACATCATGTAGATCAGCGGTAACATCATGTAGATCAGCTATAACAGCTATAACATCATGTAGATCAGCTATAACATGTCGATCAGCTATAACATCATGTAGATCAGCTATAACAACATGTAGATCAGCTATAACATCATGTAGATCAGCGGTAACATCATGTAGATCAGCGGTAACATCATGTAGATCAGCGGTAACATCATGTAGATCAGCTATAACATCATGTAGATCAGCGGTAACATCATGTAGATCAGCTATAACAGCTATAACATCATGTAGATCAGCTATAACATCATGTAGATCAGCTATAACATCATGTAGATCAGCTATAACATCATGTAGATCAGCTATAACATCATGTAGATCAGCGGTAACATCATGTAGATCAGCGGTAACATCATGTAGATCAGCTGTAACATCATGTAGATCAGCTATAACATCATGTAGATCAGCTGTAACATCATGTAGATCAGCTATAACATCATGTAGATCAGCTATAACATCATGTAGATCAGCGGTAACATCATGTAGATCAGCTATAACATCATGTAGATCAGCGGTAACATCATGTAGATCAGCTATAACAGCTATAACATCATGTAGATCAGCTATAACATCATGTAGATCAGCTATAACATCATGTAGATCAGCGGTAACATCATGTAGATCAGCTATAACAGCTATAACATCATGTAGATCAGCGGTAACATCATGTAGATCAGCTATAACAGCTATAACATCATATAGATCAGCTGTAACATCATGTAGATCAGCTATAACAGCTATAACATCATGTAGATCATCTATAACAACATGTAGATCAGCTATAACATCATGTAGATCAGCTATATCATCATGTAGATCAGCTATAACATCATGTAGATCAGCTATAACATCATGTAGATCAGCGGTAACATCATGTAGATCAGCGGTAACATCATGTAGATCAGCTGTAACATCATGTAGATCAGCTATAACATCATGTAGATCAGCTATAACAGCTGTAACATCATGTAGATCAGCTATAACAGCTATAACATCATATAGATCAGCGGTAACATCATGTAGATCAGCTATAACATCATGTAGATCAGCTGTAACATCATGTAGATCAGCTATAACATCATGTAGATCAGCTATAACATCATGTAGATCAGCGGTAACATCATGTAGATCAGCTATAACATCATGTAGATCAGCGGTAACATCATGTAGATCAGCTATAACAGCTATAACATCATGTAGATCAGCTATAACATCATGTAGATCAGCTATAACATAATGTAGATCAGCTATAACATCATGTAGATCAGCTATAACATCATGTAGATCAGCGGTAACATCATGTAGATCAGCGGTAACATCATGTAGATCAGCTGTAACATCATGTAGATCAGCTATAACATCATGTAGATCACCTATAACAGCTGTAACATCATGTAGATCAGCTATAACAGCTATAACATCATATAGATCAGCGGTAACATCATGTAGATCAGCTGTAACATCATGTAGATCAGCTATAACATCATGTAGATCAGCTATAACATCATGTAGATCAGCGGTAACATCATGTAGATCAGCTTTAACATCATGTAGATCAGCTGTAACATCATGTAGATCAGCTATAACATCATGTAGATCAGCTATAACATCATGTAGATCAGCGGTAACATCATGTAGATCAGCTATAACATCATGTAGATCAGCGGTAACATCATGTAGATCAGCTATAACAGCTATAACATCATGTAGATCAGCTATAACATCATGTCGATCAGCTATAACATCATGTAGATCAGCTATAACATCATGTAGATCAGCTATAACATCATGTAGATCAGCGGTAACATCATGTAGATCAGCGGTAACATCATGTAGATCAGCTGTAACATCATGTAGATCAGCTATAACATCATGTAGATCAGCGGTAACATCATGTAGATCAGCTATAACATCATGTAGATCAGCGGTAACATCATGTAGATCAGCTATAACAGCTATAACATCATGTAGATCAGCTATAACATCATGTAGATCAGCTATAACATCATGTAGATCAGCTATAACATCATGTAGATCAGCTGTAACATCATGTAGATCAGCTATAACATCATGTAGATCAGCGGTAACATCATGTAGATCAGCGGTAACATCATGTAGATCAGCTATAACAGCTATAACATCATGTAGATCAGCTATAACATCATGTCGATCAGCTATAACATCATGTAGATCAGCTATAACATCATGTAGATCAGCTATAACATCATGTAGATCAGCGGTAACATCATGTAGATCAGCGGTAACATCATGTAGATCAGCGGTAACATCATGTAGATCAGCTATAACATCATGTAGATCAGCGGTAACATCATGTAGATCAGCTATAACATCATGTAGATCAGCGGTAACATCATGTAGATCAGCTATAACAGCTATAACATCATGTAGATCAGCTATAACATCATGTAGATCAGCTATAACATCATGTAGATCAGCTATAACATCATGTAGATCAGCTATAACATCATGTAGATCAGCTGTAACATCATGTAGATCAGCTATAACTGTCACGCCCTGACCATAGTTTACTTTGTATTTTCTATGTTTTGATTGGTCAGGGTGTGATCTGAGTGGGCATTCTATGTTACATGTCTAGTTTGTCTAGTTCTATGTTCGGCCTGATATGGTTCTCAATCAGAGGCAGGTGTTCGTCATTGTCTCTGATTGGGAACCATATTTAGGTAGCCTGGGTTTCACTGTGTGTTTGTGGGTGATTGTTCCTGTCTATGTGTTTTTTACCAGATAGGCTGTTTTAGGTTTTCGTTACGTTCATCACGTTCTTTATTTTGGTAGTGTTTGCATTGATTCGTGTTTTACGTTTGTTCATTAAAACATGGATCGCAATCTACACGCTGCATTTTGGTCCGACTCTCCTTCTCACGAAGAAAACCGTTACAGAATCACCCACCACCAACGGACCAAGCAGCGTGTCAACAGGCAGGAGCAGCGCGAGGAGACGCGCAATAAGGACTTCTGGACATGGGAGGAAATCCTCGACGGGAGAGGACCCTGGGCTAAACCAGGGGAGTGTAGCCGCCCAAAGGTGCAGCAGGAGAAGAAGCAGCAGGAGCAGCTGCAGTGGGAGAGGCTGCACCACCTGGAGAAATGGACATGGGAGGAAGAACTGGACGGTAAAGGACCCTGGGCTCAGCCTGGAGAATATCGCCGCCCCAAGGAGGAACTGGAGGCGGCGAAAGCTGAGAGGCGCAGATATGAGGAGGCAGCACGACGTAGCGGATGGAAGCCTGAGAGGCAGCCCCAAAAATTTCTTGGGGGGGGGCTAACAGGGAGTATGGCTACGCCAGGTAGGAGACCTGGGCAGACTCCCTGTGCTTACCGGGGGGCTAGAGAGACCGGACAGGCACCGTGTTATGCAGTGGTGCGCACGGTGTCTCCAGTGCGGGTGCATAGCCCGGTGCGGTATATTCCAGCTCCGCGTGTCTGCCGGGCTAGATTGAGCGTCGAGCCTAATGCCATGAAGCCGGCTCTACGCAGCTGGTCCCCAGTGCGTCTCCTTGGGCCGGTTTACATGGCACCAGCCTTGCGCTCGGTTTCTCCGGTTCGCCTGCATAGTCCAGTGCGGGCTATTCCACCTCGCCGCACTGGCAGGGCGACCGTGAGCATTCAACCAGGTAAGGTTGGGCAGGCTCGGTGCTCAAGAGCTCCAGTGCGCCTGCACGGTCCGGTTTTTCCAGTACCACCTCCACACCCCAGCCCTCCGGTAGCAGCTCCCCGCACCAGGCTTCCTGTGCGTGTCCTCGGCCCAGTACCACCAGTGCCAGCACCACGCATCAGGCCTACAGTGCGCCTCGCCTGTCCAGCGCTGCCAGAGCCTCCCTTCTCTTCAGCGCTGTCGGAGTCTCCTGCCTGTTTAGCGCTGTTAGAGCCTGCCTTCTCTACAGCGCTGCCGGAGTCTCCCGCCTGTTCAGAACTGCCAGTTAGCATAGAGCTGCCAGTTAGCATAGAGCTGCCAGTTAGCATAGAGCTGCCAGTTAGCATAGAGCTGCCAGTTAGCTTAGAGCTGCCAGTTAGCAAGGAGCTGCCAGTCTGCAAGGAGCTGCCAGTCTGCATAGAGCTGCCAGTCTGCATGGAGCTGCCAGTCTGCAAGGAGCCGCCAGAGCTGCCAGTCTGCAGGATGCCGCCAAAGCTGCCAGTCTGCAAGGAGCCGCCAGAGCTGCCAGTCTGCAAGGAGCCGCCAGAGCTGCCAGTTAGCATGGAGCAGCCAGGGCCGCCAGTCAGCATGGAGCAGCCAGGGCCGCCAGTCAGCATGGAGCAGCCAGGGCCGCCAGTCAGCATGGAGCAGCCAGTCAGCATGGAGCAGCCAGTCAGCATGGAGCAGCCAGAGCAGCCAGTCAGCATGGAGCAGCCAGAGCTGCCAGTCAGCATGGAGCAGCCTGCCAGCATGGAGCAGCCAGAGCTGTCAGTCAGCATGGAGCAGCCAGAGCAGCCAGTCTGTGTCGACCAGTCTCTTCCAGATCTGCCAGTCGTCCAGACTCTTCCAGATCTGCCAGTCGTCCAGACTCTTCCAGATCTGCCAGTCGACCAGACTCTTCCAGATCTGCCCGTCGTCCAGACTCTTCCAGATCTGCCAGTCGACCAGACTCTTCCAGATCTGCCAGTCGACCAGACTCTTCCAGATCTGCCAGTCGACCAGACTCTTCCAGATCTGCCAGTCGACCAGACTCTTCCAGATCTGCCAGTCGACCAGACTCTTCCAGATCTGCCAGTCGACCAGACTCTTCCAGATCTGCCAGTCGACCAGACTCTTCCAGATCTGCCAGTCGACCAGACTCTTCCAGATCTGCCAGTCGACCAGACTCTTCCAGATCTGCCAGTCGACCAGACTCTTCCAGATCTGCCAGTCGACCAGACTCTTCCAGATCTGCCAGTCGACCAGACTCTTCCAGATCTGCCAGTCGACCAGACTCTTCCAGATCTGCCAGTCGACCAGACTCTTCCAGATCTGCCAGTCGTCCAGACTCTCTCAGATCTGCCAGTCGTCCAGATTCTCCCAGATCTGCCAGTCGTCCAGATTCTCCCAGATCTGCCAGTCGTCCAGATTCTCCCAGATCTGCCAGTCGTCCAGATTCTCCCAGATCCGCCAGTCAGCCAGGATCTTCCAGAACCGCCAGCCAGCCAGGATCTGCCGGATCTAACCACCTGCCTGAGCTTCTTCTCAGTGCTGAGCTTCTTCTCAGTGCTGAGCTTCCTCTCAGGGCTGAGCTACCCATCTGTCCCGAGTTACCTCTGTCCCGAGCTGTCCCTCTGTCCCATGTTATCATTGTGGTGGGTAACCTATTTAGGGACGTTTAGGAGGGGGATTAAAACTGTCATGGAGTGGGGTCCACGTCCAGCGCCAGAGCCGCCACCGCGGACAGATGCCCACCCAGACCCTCCCCTATAGGTTCAGGTTTTGCGGCCGGAGTCCGCACCTTGGGGGGGGGGTACTGTCACGCCCTGACCATAGTTTACTTTGTATTTTCTATGTTTTGATTGGTCAGGGTGTGATCTGAGTGGGCATTCTATGTTACATGTCTAGTTTGTCTAGTTCTATGTTCGGCCTGATATGGTTCTCAATCAGAGGCAGGTGTTCGTCATTGTCTCTGATTGGGAACCATATTTAGGTAGCCTGGGTTTCACTGTGTGTTTGTGGGTGATTGTTCCTGTCTATGTGTTTTTTACCAGATAGGCTGTTTTAGGTTTTCGTTACGTTCATCACGTTCTTTATTTTGGTAGTGTTTGCATTGATTCGTGTTTTACGTTTGTTCATTAAAACATGGATCGCAATCTACACGCTGCATTTTGGTCCGACTCTCCTTCTCACGAAGAAAACCGTTACAATAACATCATGTAGATCAGCGGTAACATCATGTAGATCAGCGGTAACATCATGTAGATCAGCTGTAACATCATGTAGATCAGCTATAACATCATGTAGATCAGCTATAACAGCTGTAACATCATGTAGATCAGCTATAACAGCTATAACATCATATAGATCAGCGGTAACATCATGTAGATCAGCTATAACATCATGTAGATCAGCTGTAACATCATGTAGATCAGCTATAACATCATGTAGATCAGCTATAACATCATGTAGATCAGCGGTAACATCATGTAGATCAGCTATAACATCATGTAGATCAGCGGTAACATCATGTAGATCAGCTATAACAGCTATAACATCATGTAGATCAGCTATAACATCATGTCGATCAGCTATAACATCATGTAGATCAGCTATAACATCATGTAGATCAGCTATAACATCATGTAGATCAGCGGTAACATCATGTAGATCAGCGGTAACATCATGTAGATCAGCGGTAACATCATGTAGATCAGCTATAACATCATGTAGATCAGCGGTAACATCATGTAGATCAGCTATAACATCATGTAGATCAGCGGTAACATCATGTAGATCAGCTATAACAGCTATAACATCATGTAGATCAGCTATAACATCATGTAGATCAGCTATAACATCATGTAGATCAGCTATAACATCATGTAGATCAGCTATAACATCATGTAGATCAGCTGTAACATCATGTAGATCAGCTATAACATCATGTAGATCAGCGGTAACATCATGTAGATCAGCGGTAACATCATGTAGATCAGCTATAACAGCTATAACATCATGTAGATCAGCTATAACATCATGTCGATCAGCTATAACATCATGTAGATCAGCTATAACATCATGTAGATCAGCTATAACATCATGTAGATCAGCGGTAACATCATGTAGATCAGCGGTAACATCATGTAGATCAGCGGTAACATCATGTAGATCAGCTATAACATCATGTAGATCAGCGGTAACATCATGTAGATCAGCTATAACATCATGTAGATCAGCGGTAACATCATGTAGATCAGCTATAACAGCTATAACATCATGTAGATCAGCTATAACATCATGTAGATCAGCTATAACATCATGTAGATCAGCTATAACATCATGTAGATCAGCTATAACATCATGTAGATCAGCTGTAACATCATGTAGATCAGCTATAACATCATGTAGATCAGCGGTAACATCATGTAGATCAGCGGTAACATCATGTAGATCAGCTGTAACATCATGTAGATCAGCTATAACATCATGTAGATCAGCGGTAACATCATGTAGATCAGCTATAACATCATGTAGATCAGCGGTAACATCATGTAGATCAGCTATAACAGCTATAACATCATGTAGATCAGCTATAACATGTCGATCAGCTATAACATCATGTAGATCAGCTATAACAACATGTAGATCAGCTATAACATCATGTAGATCAGCGGTAACATCATGTAGATCAGCGGTAACATCATGTAGATCAGCGGTAACATCATGTAGATCAGCTATAACATCATGTAGATCAGCGGTAACATCATGTAGATCAGCTATAACAGCTATAACATCATGTAGATCAGCTATAACATCATGTAGATCAGCTATAACATCATGTAGATCAGCGGTAACATCATGTAGATCAGCTATAACAGCTATAACATCATGTAGATCAGCTATAACATCATGTAGATCAGCTATAACATCATGTAGATCAGCGGTAACATCATGTAGATCAGCTATAACAGCTATAACATCATGTAGATCAGCGGTAACATCATGTAGATCAGCTATAACAGCTATAACATCATATAGATCAGCTGTAACATCATGTAGATCAGCTATAACATCATGTAGATCAGCTATAACATCATGTAGATCAGCGGTAACATCATGTAGATCAGCTATAACATCATGTAGATCAGCGGTAACATCATGTAGATCAGCTATAACAGCTATAACATCATGTAGATCAGCTATAACATCATGTAGATCAGCTATAACATCATGTAGATCAGCTATAACATCATGTAGATCAGCTGTAACATCATGTAGATCAGCTATAACATCATGTAGATCAGCGGTAACATCATGTAGATCAGCGGTAACATCATGTAGATCAGCTATAACAGCTATAACATCATGTAGATCAGCTATAACATCATGTCGATCAGCTATAACATCATGTAGATCAGCTATAACATCATGTAGATCAGCTATAACATCATGTAGATCAGCGGTAACATCATGTAGATCAGCGGTAACATCATGTAGATCAGCGGTAACATCATGTAGATCAGCTATAACATCATGTAGATCAGCGGTAACATCATGTAGATCAGCTATAACATCATGTAGATCAGCGGTAACATCATGTAGATCAGCTATAACAGCTATAACATCATGTAGATCAGCTATAACATCATGTAGATCAGCTATAACATCATGTAGATCAGCTATAACATCATGTAGATCAGCTGTAACATCATGTAGATCAGCTATAACATCATGTAGATCAGCGGTAACATCATGTAGATCAGCGGTAACATCATGTAGATCAGCTGTAACATCATGTAGATCAGCTATAACATCATGTAGATCAGCTATAACAGCTGTAACATCATGTAGATCAGCTATAACAGCTATAACATCATATAGATCAGCGGTAACATCATGTAGATCAGCTATAACATCATGTAGATCAGCTGTAACATCATGTAGATCAGCTATAACATCATGTAGATCAGCTATAACATCATGTAGATCAGCGGTAACATCATGTAGATCAGCTATAACAGCTATAACATCATGTAGATCAGCTATAACATCATGTCGATCAGCTATAACATCATGTAGATCAGCTATAACATCATGTAGATCAGCTATAACATCATGTAGATCAGCGGTAACATCATGTAGATCAGCGGTAACATCATGTAGATCAGCGGTAACATCATGTAGATCAGCTATAACATCATGTAGATCAGCGGTAACATCATGTAGATCAGCTATAACATCATGTAGATCAGCGGTAACATCATGTAGATCAGCTATAACAGCTATAACATCATGTAGATCAGCTATAACATCATGTAGATCAGCTATAACATCATGTAGATCAGCTATAACATCATGTAGATCAGCTATAACATCATGTAGATCAGCTGTAACATCATGTAGATCAGCTATAACATCATGTAGATCAGCGGTAACATCATGTAGATCAGCGGTAACATCATGTAGATCAGCTATAACAGCTATAACATCATGTAGATCAGCTATAACATCATGTCGATCAGCTATAACATCATGTAGATCAGCTATAACATCATGTAGATCAGCTATAACATCATGTAGATCAGCGGTAACATCATGTAGATCAGCGGTAACATCATGTAGATCAGCGGTAACATCATGTAGATCAGCTATAACATCATGTAGATCAGCGGTAACATCATGTAGATCAGCTATAACATCATGTAGATCAGCGGTAACATCATGTAGATCAGCTATAACAGCTATAACATCATGTAGATCAGCTATAACATCATGTAGATCAGCTATAACATCATGTAGATCAGCTATAACATCATGTAGATCAGTTATAACATCATGTAGATCAGCTGTAACATCATGTAGATCAGCTATAACATCATGTAGATCAGCGGTAACATCATGTAGATCAGCGGTAACATCATGTAGATCAGCTGTAACATCATGTAGATCAGCTATAACATCATGTAGATCAGCGGTAACATCATGTAGATCAGCTATAACATCATGTAGATCAGCGGTAACATCATGTAGATCAGCTATAACAGCTATAACATCATGTAGATCAGCTATAACATGTCGATCAGCTATAACATCATGTAGATCAGCTATAACAACATGTAGATCAGCTATAACATCATGTAGATCAGCGGTAACATCATGTAGATCAGCGGTAACATCATGTAGATCAGCGGTAACATCATGTAGATCAGCTATAACATCATGTAGATCAGCGGTAACATCATGTAGATCAGCTATAACAGCTATAACATCATGTAGATCAGCTATAACATCATGTAGATCAGCTATAACATCATGTAGATCAGCGGTAACATCATGTAGATCAGCTATAACAGCTATAACATCATGTAGATCAGCTATAACATCATGTAGATCAGCTATAACATCATGTAGATCAGCGGTAACATCATGTAGATCAGCTATAACAGCTATAACATCATGTAGATCAGCGGTAACATCATGTAGATCAGCTATAACAGCTATAACATCATATAGATCAGCTGTAACATCATGTAGATCAGCTATAACATCATGTAGTTCAGCTATAACATCATGTAGATCAGCTATAACATCATGTAGATCAGCTATAACAGCTGTAACATAATGTAGATCAGCTATAACATCATGTAGATCAGCGGTAACATCATGTAGATCAGCTATAACAGCTATAACATCATGTAGATCATCTATAACAACATGTAGATCAGCTATAACATCATGTAGATCAGCTATATCATCATGTAGATCAGCTATAACATCATGTAGATCAGCTATAACAGCTGTAACATCATGTAGATCAGCTATAACAGCTATAACATCATATAGATCAGCGGTAACATCATGTAGATCAGCTATAACATCATGTAGATCAGCTGTAACATCATGTAGATCAGCTATAACATCATGTAGATCAGCGGTAACATCATGTAGATCAGCGGTAACATCATGTAGATCAGCTGTAACATCATGTAGATCAGCTATAACATCATGTAGATCAGCGGTAACATCATTTACATCAGCGGTAACATCATGTAGATCAGCGGTAACATCATGTAGATCAGCTATAACATCATGTAGATCAGCGGTAACATCATGTAGATCAGCTATAACAGCTATAACATCATGTAGATCAGCTATAACATCATGTAGATCAGCTATAACATCATGTAGATCAGCGGTAACATCATGTAGATCAGCTATAACAGCTATAACATCATGTAGATCAGCTATAACATCATGTACATCAGCTATAACATCATGTAGATCAGCGGTAACATCATGTAGATCAGCTATAACAGCTATAACATCATGTAGATCAGCGGTAACATCATGTAGATCAGCTATAACAGCTATAACATCATATAGATCAGCTGTAACATCATGTAGATCAGCTATAACATCATGTAGATCAGCTATAACATCATGTAGATCAGCTATAACATCATGTAGATCAGCTATAACAGCTGTAACATAATGTAGATCAGCTATAACATCATGTAGATCAGCGGTAACATCATGTAGATCAGCTATAACAGCTATAACATCATGTAGATCATCTATAACAACATGTAGATCAGCTATAACATCATGTAGATCAGCTATATCATCATGTAGATCAGCTATAACATCATGTAGATCAGCTATAACAGCTGTAACATCATGTAGATCAGCTATAACAGCTATAACATCATATAGATCAGCGGTAACATCATGTAGATCAGCTATAACATCATGTAGATCAGCTGTAACATCATGTAGATCAGCTATAACATCATGTAGATCAGCGGTAACATCATGTAGATCAGCGGTAACATCATGTAGATCAGCTGTAACATCATGTAGATCAGCTATAACATCATGTAGATCAGCTATAACATCATGTAGATCAGCGGTAACATCATGTAGATCAGCTATAACATCATGTAGATCAGCGGTAACATCATGTAGATCAGCTATAACAACTATAACATCATGTAGATCAGCTATAACATCATGTCGATCAGCTATAACATCATGTAGATCAGCTATAACATCATGTAGATCAGCTATAACATCATGTAGATCAGCGGTAACATCATGTAGATCAGCGGTAACATCATGTAGATCAGCGGTAACATCATGTAGATCAGCTATAACATCATGTAGATCAGCGGTAACATCATGTAGATCAGCTATAACATCATGTAGATCAGCGGTAACATCATGTAGATCAGCTATAACAGCTATAACATCATGTAGATCAGCTATAACACCATGTAGATCAGCTATAACATCATGTAGATCAGCGGTAACATCATGTAGATCAGCTATAACAGCTATAACATCATGTAGATCAGCGGTAACATCATGTAGATCAGCTATAACAGCTATAACATCATATAGATCAGCTGTAACATCATGTAGATCAGCTATAACATCATGTAGATCAGCTATAACATCATGTAGATCAGCTATAACATCATGTAGATCAGCTATAACAGCTGTAACATAATGTAGATCATCTATAACAACATGTAGATCAGCTGTAACATCATGTAGATCAGCTATATCATCATGTAGATCAGCTATAACATCATGTAGATCAGCTATAACAGCTGTAACATCATGTAGATCAGCTATAACAGCTATAACATCATATAGATCAGCGGTAACATCATGTAGATCAGCTATAACATAATGTAGATCAGCTGTAACATCATGTTGATCAGCTATAACATCATGTAGATCAGCTATAACGTCATGTAGATCAGCGGTAACATCATGTAGATCAGCTGTAACATCATGTAGATCAGCTATAACAGCTATAACATCATGTAGATCAGCGGTAACATCATGTAGATCAGCTATAACAGCTATAACATCATGTAGATCAGCTATAACATCATGTAGATCAGCTATAACATCATGTAGATCAGCTATAACATCATGTAGATCAGCTATAACATCATGTAGATCAGCGGTAACATCATGTAGATCAGCGGTAACATCATGTAGATCAGCTATAACATCATGTAGATCAGCAATAACATCATGTAGATCAGCTATAACATCATGCAGATCAGCTGTAACATCATTTAGATCAGCTATAACAGCTATAACATCATGTAGATCAGCTATAACATCATGTAGATCAGCTATAACATCATGTAGATCAGCTATAACATCATGTAGATCAGCTGTAACATCATGTAGATCAGCTATAACATCATGTAGATCAGCTGTAACATCATGTAGATCAGCTATAACATCATGTAGATCAGCTATAACATCATGTAGATCAGCTATAACATCATGTAGATCAGCGGTAACATCATGTAGATCAGCTATAACATCATGTAGATCAGCTATAACATCATGTAGATCAGCGGTAACATCATGTAGATCAGCTATAACATCATGTAGATCAGCTATAACACCATGTAGATCAGCTATAACAGCTATAACATCATGTAGATCAGCTATAACATCATGTAGATCAGCTATAACATCATGTAGATCAGCTATAACATCATGTAGATCAGCTATAACTGCTATAACACCATGTAGATCAGCTATAACATCATGTAGATCAGCTATAACACCATGTAGATCAGCTATAACAGCTATAACATCATGTAGATCAGCTATAACACCATGTAGATCAGCTATAACAGCTATAACATCATGTAGATCAGCTATAACATCATGTAGATCAGCTATAACATCATGTAGATCAGCTATAACATCATGTAGATCAGCTATAACATCATGTAGAGCCTAACGGCATTGCAGTTTAATATGATAATTGCTCCCCAGAGTAAATGTAGTGCAAATTATTCAACAGATATAGCTAGCTCCCTATCTCACGTTGTGTGTGTGTGTATGTGTGTGTGTCTGTGTGTGTCTGTCTGTGTGTGTGTATGTGTGTGTGTGTGTGTGTGTGTGTGTGTATGTGTGTGTGTCTGTGTGTGTCTGTCTGTGTGTGTGTGTGTGTGTGTGTGTGTGTGTGTGTATCCAGATCCGCAGTGTGCAGGTGCTCCCCTTGGACTATGAGATTGAGTACATCTGCAGAGGGAACAGGTGGATCGTAGGTCCCAAGGTGAGGAAGTGTCTCCCCAACGGTACCTGGACTGACCTCACGCAGCGCAGCAAATGCTGTGAGTTACAACTCTTCTTTCACACACTCCATAACTGACTATATTCAATCACCTCTCTATCTCCTCACACTCCCCCGTGTTTTCTGCCTCCACCTACCTTTCTCTGATTTTTCTACTGCTTTTTGGAAGAGGTAATGTCCTCTAACCAGCTTCTCATGAGGCATGATAGCCATGACATGGTTGCATGATCCCCAGAATGAGTCAAGTTCACCACGGAGCCCTTTCAGGAAGACACAACATTCTGTAACACCCTGGGTATTATTGACCCCGTCCTTGATCGCGTCGCAACTTGGTTTTGTGAACGTAATCAATAACTTCTTCCACCGTGCACCCCGACACCCACAGTCTAACCACTCACTGTCCGTCTACATTATCTATATGCCCATCTGTTGTCTGTGTAGTGGTTGCTGTGACTCTCTGCCAAAAGCTCTTCTTCACAGACTGATGTCTTTCTAGTGGTTGTTCCTTTTTAATTTTACAGTAGCACAGGGTTAAAAAAAACAAATATATATCTCTCTCCCTCTCTCTCTTTATCTCTCCCTCTCTCTCTCCCTCTCTCTCTCCCTCTCTCTCTCCCTCTCTCCCTCCCTCTCTCTCTCCCTCTCTCTCTCCCTCTTTCTCTCTCTCTCTCTCTCTCTCTCTCTCTCTCTCTCTCTCTCTCTCCCTCTCTCTCTCCCTCTCTCTGTCCCTCTTTCTGTCCCTCTCTCTCTCTCTCTCTCTCTCTCTCTCTCTCTCTCTCTCTCTCTCCTTCTCTCTCTCTGCCTCTCTCTCCCTCTCTGCCTCTCTCTCTCTCTCTCTCTCTCTCTCTCTCTCTCTCTCACTCTTACCCTCTCTAACCATGACCTATCCCTCCCTCCCCCAGTACTACTATGCCCGCGGGTGTGGACATCTCTGGAGAACGGGCGCGTATCAGAGTGGCCCCTGGGGCCCCCAGTGGAGGGGACCATACTTCAGTACAGCTGTCTGCCAGGATTCATCCTGATTGGAAGGAACTCCACACACTGCAACAAGCTGGGCAAATGGGACTCGCTCAAACCCGTCTGCCACTGTGAGTACAGATACTGCAGCTAAATTATTCTTGGATCCAATTGATGTACATTTTTAACAGAACAGTTTGGCTCTGTTAGTGTATAACTCTGTATTGTATAACTCTGTAGTGTTTAACTCTGTAGTGTATACCTCTGTAGTGTATAACTCTGTAGTGTATAACTCTGTAGTGTTTAACTCTGTAGTGTTTAACTTTGTAGTGTTTAACTCTGTATTGTATAATTCTGTAGTGTTTAACTCTGTAGTGTTTAACTCTGTAGTGTTTAACTCTGTAGTGTATAACTCTGTAGTGTTTAACTCTGTAGTGTTTAACTCTGTAGTGTTTAACTCTGTAGTGTATAACTCTGTAGTGTATAACTCTGTAGTGTTTAACTCTGTAGTGTTTAACTCTGTAGTGTTTAACTTTGTAGTGTTTAACTCTGTATTGTATAATTCTGTAGTGTTTAACTCTGTAGTGTTTAACTCTGTAGTGTTTAACTCTGTAGTGTATAACTCTGTAGTGTTTAACTCTGTAGTGTTTAACTCTGTAGTGTTTAACTCTGTAGTGTATAACTCTGTAGTGTATAACTCTGTAGTGTTTAACTCTGTAGTGTTTAACTCTGTAGTGTTTAACTTTGTAGTGTATAACTCTGTAGTGTATAACTCTGTAGTGTATAACTCTGTAGTGTATAACTCTGTAGTGTATAACTCTGTAGTGTATAACTCTGTAGTGTATAACTCTGTAGTGTATAACTCTGTAGTGTTTAACTTTGTAGTGTATAACTCTGTAGTGTATAACTCTGTAGTGTATAACTCTGTAGTGTATAACTCTGTAGTGTATAACTCTGTAGTGTATAACTCTGTTAGTGTATAACTCTGTAGTGTATAACTCTGTAGTGTATAACTCTGTAGTGTATAACTCTGTAGTGTATAACTCTGTAGTGTATAACTCTGTTTACAGTAAGATATAAAGGAGCACTTTATCTAGTATTTGTTGTGTGAATAGAAAGTAAAAGAGTTCTCTGTTTCTTTCTTCCTCCATGTCTCTGTTTGAAGATGACAGACATTATACAGGTGAGTCAATTTTCCTACATTTTGCCTGTAAGATTATATATTATATATATATTTTTTTATTTGATTGCTTTCCATGTAGCTTTTCCGTTTTTAGTGAAGTCTAAAGTGAAGTAACATTTATTTACCTTAGATATTTTTTGTAGAAACAATTTGATAAATGTATCACTTTCTTGTACCACCACATGGTGGCAGTGTTGTGCTGTAAATGTCTCTGGTGTTTTCTAACGTTGTCATAACAACCTCATACGCCCAACTGTGTGTGATCTACGATATTACAGATTGTATAGAGGTCAGTCCATTCACGGGAAGATGTCTATGAGAAAATTAAGATATAATTTAAAGCTAGAAATGCTATGGGTATCAGCAGAGCTATCAGTCCTTCTGTGACGGCATTGCAGTATTGATTTTAGCATGTAAATCTTGGTGGGGAAAAACGAAAAAACAAAACAATCGTGAGGCATGCCAGCAAAGCCACTACACAACACAACACTAAACAATACATTACTTGCACTATAACGGTGACAACAGTGCGCGTAAACTGTTAGGGCCTGCATAAAGATGTCCCAACAACAGAGCTTTCTTTCCCGGATCACCCTGTGGTGAATCCTTACCCCTGCTACACCTGGCTATCAGTGGATCTTTGTCTGGCAGGAAACAGTTCATCCAGCCTCATTTACTGCCTTTTAAGAAAGTATAGCTGATAAGGCTGACTCGCTTAAACAAATGTGTTTTCTACTGACAATGGAGCTGTACAAACTATGGCATAAGGGGATGACAAGCGGATAAGAGACAATCCGTAATTTATATTAAGTCATTAATGAGCGAGCTAGGACGGACGTAGTCAATATAACTATTTGTTCAGCACTTTTGAAATGTACAGCGACAGAATTCAGATCACGGGCCGTTCTTACGGTATTCTCCCTGTACACCAAGTCAGAACCGTAGGATAAATAAAGGGGGCATATAAGCAGACTATGAAAGCTCTTACAATATCTGATGTTGTAAATTTCTCTAGAACAGGCTACGTGTGCACCACCAGGTCAGAACAGTGGGGGAAAGGGATGAGGGAAAGGGATGAGGGGGAAAGGGATGAGGGGGAAAGGGACCTAATTAATAGGGTGAGGCACATGGGCAACTAACAGCTTACTACACACATACACTTAGTTTTTTCTTAACTACAGTATACATACAGTGCATTCGAAAAGTATTCAGACCCCTTGACTTTTTCCACATTTTGTTACGTTACAGCCTCATTCTAAAATGTATTAATTAGTTTCCCCTCCCCCCTCATAAATCTACACACAATACCCCATAATGACATCACAATACCCCATAATGACATCACAATACCCCATAATGACATCACAATACCCCATAACGACAAAGCAAAAACAGGTTTGTAGAAATGTTGACAAAAAAATAATACAAAAATACTGAAATATGACATTTGCATAAGTATTCAAACTCTTTCCTCAGTACTTCAATCAATCACCTTTGGCAGCTATTACAGCTCTGTCAGAGTGACCATCGGGTTCTTGGTCACCTCCCTGACCAAGACCTTTCCCCCCCCCCGATTGCTCAGTTTGACATGGCTTGTTTTTTGCCCTGACATGCACTGTCAACTTGTACGGTGCTCGGCGGTCGACGTCACCGGTCTTCTAGCCATCGCTGATCCATCTTTCATTTTCCATTGGTTTTGTCTTTATTTTCTACACACCTGGTTTTCATTATCCAATTACATGTTCATGTATTTAACCCTCTGTTTCCCCCATGTTTGTTGTGTGTCATTATTTCTATGTTCAGTTCGGTTCCTGATGGCTTGTATTTCAACGGGTGCTGTGTTTACCCTGTGTGTAATATTTACGCTTGGTATTTTGGTCAATTGTATTTGTTTAGCTTGTGCTTTTATTTTTTGAGTAAAGTACGTTGCTCACTCATTTTGCTCTCCTGCGTCTGACTTCATGCACCAGCTACACTCACCTTCTGACACAACTGTGGAACCATATATATCATCCTTGATGTTTCTACAACTTCTGTGTCCACCTGTTGGTAAATTCAACCGATTTGGACATGATTTGGAAAGGCACAAATCACGTCCATTCAATTTAATTTACTGTACCACAGGTGGTCTCCAAGTTGTAGAACCATCTCAAGGATGATCACCGGAAACAGGATGCACCTGAGCTCAATTACAAGTCTCATGGCAAAGGGTCTGAATACTTATGTAAATAAGTGTTTTCGCTTTGTCATTATTGTGTAGATTGATGAGTAAAAGAAAAACATGATTTAATCAATTTTAGAATAAGGCTGTAAGGAAACAACATGTGGAAACAGTCAAGTGGTCTGAATACTTTCCGAAAGCCCTGTATCTCTCTGGCATATTACATCATTTATACAGCAGCATTATTAGGGTGAGGCACATGGGCTACTAACAGCTTAGTGTTACTTTCTCAGCTACAGTATACATCTCTCCCTGACATATTACATCATTTATGCAGCAGCGTACAATAAATTTTTTGGACTCACCTTGTTGTGCTGTGCTCACTTGAACAGGAAGGTGGCGCGACGGTCCTTCTTGTTGTCAACCTCCTTCTTCAACCTTTTGTCATCAACAACTCAGAAAAGGTTGAACCATGACGTCAGCGAGGTTCGGGTCTAGAAAGTTCTAGAAAGCTCTAGAAAGTTCTAGAAAGCTCTAGACAGCTCCCGACTTGGAACTCCCAGTTGGATGACTGTTCAAAATGTTGTTTTTTTTGCCAGTCGGAGCTGTTTTAATTTTTTTTTTTTAAAGAGTACCCAGTTGTCTTTAACTCACTGAAGTCTGAGATTTCCCAGTTCCAAGTTTTCAGTTGTTTTGAATGCGGCAGAAGTCATGCTGGATTGACAGCATGGCCAATGTTGAATGTTTATCCTTTTAAACTTGGAAAAGAGACCCTTAAACCCAGACTTGGGACCACACAGCCACTCCACTGAATAGCAGGCTAATGATTGCTTTGCAATGATTGCAGTGAGCCACTGATTCCTTCCAAACCACTCATTGTTGAATTTGGAAATTCAAACTTGTTGTGTGACGTTTATGTCCAATGGCCGGTGAGCACCAATATGTTTTATCTATAAGGATTGAAAAAAGATCTGCCAGTAGATTGTCCAACTTGATTCATGATGATGACCGCTTGTCTGGCTTGATAGCTAAGATTTTGAAAGTATGATGTTGACACGATGTGTCCAATCGAAGCTACGGTAGATATAAGGTGATTTGACGTCATTTTATCTGTGGCCAATGACCTTGAGCCTTCTTGGATGGGCACTTCTAATCTATGGCAGCACCCAAGGGGCTTGAATTTTCGAGTTCTCCCCATAGACTTTCCTGTGACGTAGTGTCCCTATTAAGTGACAGAACATTGAGCCAATCATGGGGCAACTAGAGAACATTACCAACCCCTACACTCTGCATTTCCCGCTGGCTGGCCCACCACCACAGAAAGCACTGGGCTAGGCTGAAACTCCTGCATTTTGGAGCTGTCTGGCCCACCACCACAGAAAGCACTGGGCTAGGCTGAAACTCCTGCATTTTGGAGCTGTCTGGCCCACCACCACAGAAAGCACTGGGCTAGGCTGAAACTCCTGCATTTTGGAGATGTCTGGCCCACCACCACAGAAAGCACTGGGCTAGGCTGAAACTCCTGCATTTTGGAGCTGTCTGGCCCACCACCACAGAAAGCACTGGGCTAGGCTGACACTCCTGCATTTTGGAGCTGTCTGGCCCACCACCACAGAAAGCACTGGGCTAGGCTGAAACTCCTGCATTTTGGAGCTGTCTGGCCCACCACCACAGAAAGCACTGGGCTAGGCTGAAACTCCTGCATTTTGGAGCTGTCTTACTCAAGAAAAAAATGCGACTTTATCGACTCAATTAAAAAAAAAAAAAATGTATACATTGTTTGGAAACTGATATGTGACACGTATTAATGCCAAAATAACAGGCACACAAAAAATATATATATCTAACTCTGCCCCACCTTCCCTGAAGGATGGGTCGCCACTGCAGTACAGTATGAAGCTAGGTAGACACTGCTTCTCCAATAAAATCTCAGATCACACTTGTAGGTCGATGTCATGGCGACGATGTCATGGCGACGTCATCGGGTATAATGGTCATCTCGTGCTGATCAGAAGGACGTCAAATCAAAGGCACTCCTTCCATATGAAGTTGTTTTTTGACGAAAAAATGAAAACGTGTCAGTTTATCAATTTCACAAGATTGGAGTAAAAACACATTCAACTACGTAAGATACAGTATTAGCTGAAATGTAGCTTGTCTTTAGAACAACTTAAGGTTGAATTTTTCCCTTCTCTCATTGACTTGACTCAAACCCCAAACCCCTGGCCGGCTCTGATTGGTCTGTTTAGCAAGGGTTCCCAGAAGTCTTGCGATGTTGAACCTCTCTCTCTCTAGAGAGACTATCGCTTTGTGGCAACATTGGATTTTTTATGTCAAGACCTGAGAGTGAAGTAGTGCACTGAGCATGTATAAACCACCCAGTAGTATAAACCACCCAGTAGTATACATCACCCAGTAGTATAAACCACCCAGTAGTATAAACCACCCAGTAGTATAAACCACCCAGTAGTATACATCACCCAGTAGTATAAACCACCCAGTAGTATAAACCACCCAGTAGTATAAACCACCCAGTAGTATAAACCACCCAGTAGTATACATCACCCAGTAGTATAAACCACCCAGTAGTATAAACCACCCAGTAGTATAAACCACCCAGTAGTATACATCACCCAGTAGTATACATCACCCAGTAATATAAACCACACAGTAGTATAAACCACCCAGTAGTATACATCACCCAGTAATATACATCACCCAGTAGTATACATCACCCAGTAGTATAAACCACACAGTAGTATAAACCACCCAGTAGTATACATCACCCAGTAATATACATCACCCAGTAGTATATATCACCCAGTAGTATATATCACCCAGTAGTAAATATCACCCAGTAGTATAAACCACCCAGTAGTATAAACCACCCAGTAGTATAAACCACCCAGTAGTATACATCACCCAGTAGTATACATCACCCAGTAGTATACATCACCCAGTAGTATAAACCATCCAGTAGTATATATCACCCAGTAGTATATATCACCCAGTAGTATAAACCACCCAGTAGTATATATCACCCAGTAGTATAAAGCACCCAGTAGTATACACCACCCAGTAATATACATCAAACAGTAGTATATATCACCCAGTAGTATAAACCACCCAGTAATATACATAAACAGTAGTATATATCACCCAGTAGTATAAACCACCCAGTAGTTTAAACCACCCAGTAGTATAAGTCACCCAGTAGTATATATCACCCAGTAGTATAAACCACCCAGTAATATACATAAACAGTAGTATATATCACCCAGTAGTATAAACCACCCAGTAATATACATAAACAGTAGTATATGTCACCCAGTAGTATAAACCACCCAGTAGTTTAAACCACCCAGTAGTATATATCACCCAGTAGTGTAAACCATCCATTAGTATAAACCACCCAGTAGTATAAACCACCCAGTAGTATAAACCACCCAGTAGTATATATCACCCAGTAGTATAAACCACCCAGTAGTATAAACCACCCAGTAGTATAAACCAACCAGTAGTATAAACCACCCAGTAGTATATATCTGATGCATGAACAGAGGGGTGGCAGTATAAACCACCCAGTAATGTAACTAGTATGGTGATCGTGGACTTTAATATTCTCTCTGTTGAAACCAGAGGTCATTAAGCTATTAATGGCCTTGCGTTTTAATAGCCACTGCAAAATTCAACAAACTGTCTCCATATGCATTCTCAACCATAGGCGACACATTAGGGAGTAGAGTGCTTTGCTGACAGGTTCTCTAAAGAATTCTTCTATGTCTAGTTTCCCAACCTCTGTCCCACCGGCTGAACATTTTGCCCTCCCCCCCCTCCCCTAGCAATACACAGCTGATTCAAATAATCAAAGCTTTCCCCCAGGAGGATCCCCATGACTGAGTTTTTGGGGGTAACCCTGGTCAATAGGTTAAACCTTCATTTTGTCATAATAGAGAGGAGGAGACATTCATGTCTATGTATATTTAGGAGGCTGTTTGTTCCCACGGTCTCGACCTCAGACGGAAGCCTAGTGAGACGATGTGAACTGGTGTAGTACTCTACTGACACCACACGGGGGCACACAGTATTCATATCATAATGGTCACAGGGTACAACACTGGATGGCAGTATGGTGTCAGAAAACACTGGTTTAACTTCTGTTGCTCTTTTCTCTCCTTTATGTGTCGTATCCAAATACATATGTTGAAACAAACAAGATGTATACACTGGTATTACCATATGGTGTTAACGGGATGAGGTTTTACAGGAAACCATTTGTCGTTAACGGGATGAGGTTTTACAGGAAACAGTTTGTCGTTAACGGGATGAGGTTTTACAGGAAACTGTTTATGTAGTTAACAGGATGAGGTTTTACAGGAAACTGTTTATGTAGTTAACGGGATGAGGTTTTACAGGAAACCGTTTGTCGTTAACGGGATGAGGTTTTACAGGAAACCGTTTGTCGTTAACGGGATGAGGTTTTACAGGAAACCATTTGTCGTTAACGGGATGAGGTTTAACAGGAAACCGTTTGTCGTTAACGGGATGAGGTTTAACAGGAAACCGTTTGGCGTTAACAGGATGAGGTTTTACAGGAAACCGTTTGTCGTTAACAGGATGAGGTTTAACAGGAAACCGTTTATGTAGTTAACAGGATGAGGTTTAACAGGAAACCATTTGTCGTTAACGGGATGAGGTTTAACAGGAAACCGTTTGTCGTTAACGGGATGAGGTTTTACAGGAAACAGCTTGTCGTTAACGGGATGAGGTTTAACAGGAAACCGTTTATGTAGTTAACAGGATGAGGTTTTACAGGAAACCGTTTGTCGTTAACGGGATGAGGTTTAACAGGAAACAGTTTGTCGTTAACAGGATGAGGTTTAACAGGAAACCGTTTATCATTAACGGGATGAGGTTTTACAGGAAACCGTTTATCATTAACGGGATGAGGTTTTACAGGAAACAGTTTGTCGTTAACGGGATGAGGTTTTACAGGAAACCGTTTATCATTAACGGGATGAGGTTTTACAGGAAGCAGTTTATGTCGTTAACGGGGTGAGGTTTTACAGGAAACCGTTTGTCATTAATGGGATGAGGTTTTACAGGAAACTGTTTACTAGGGTGGTGATGGTATTTATTATGCACAGAGTGGTTTCACTATGTAGTAAACTACTTTTGAATAGGGCCCATCGGATTCTGGTCAAAAGTAGTGTACTATATAGGGAATAGGGTGCCATTTGGGCTGCACTCTGAGTGTTATACCCCAGACAGTGTTAGCTAAATTGATAAATGACAGTGTCAGTGTCACAATATGGGTTGTTAAAGAGAGAGTGAGGGGATGGAGAGATAGAGATGGAGGGGGGGGGGGTGAGAGATTGAGGGGATGGAGAGATAGAGATTGAGGGGGGGTTGAGAGTGAGAGAAGAGAGGGAGGATACAGAAATGGAGATAGTTAGTAAATGAGAATAATGGTGTAAGACAAGCGGGAGAAATAGAGAAGAAGAGATGGGAGAGAGAGAGAGAGAGCGAGAGAGAGAGAGAGAGAGAGAGAGAGAGAGAGAGAGAGGGAACAATCAGAGAGGAGACAGCGATTGGGGATCTAGGGAGATGGAGAGAGCGAGAGATTCATGTTCTCCGTCTATTTAGCAAATGGCAGAGTGTGGCTGTTTTGACCCAAAGAGAGAGAATGTTCTCTTCCTTTCCAGTACATTTCATCCAAGCCCACCTGAGTCCACTGCTCTGCTCTCTTGCTCTGCTCTCTGCCTGGCTGGCCGGCTCTGGGGGACACTGTGTCCTGGCTGGCCGGCTCTGGGGGACACTGTGTCCTGTCTGGCCGGCTCTGGGGGACACTGTGTCCTGTCTGGCCGGCTCTGGGGGACACTGTGTCCTGTCTGGCCGGCTCTGGAGCTGCCGCTTTCAAGGAGGGGGAATCTAACCCGGAAGCTTATAAGAAATCCTGCTGTGCCCTTTGACAAACCATCAAACAGGCAAAGTGTCAATACAGGACTAAGATTAAATCGTACTACACCGGCTCTGACGCTCATCGGATGTGGCAGGGCTTGCAAACTATTACAGACTACAAAGGGAAGCACAGTCGAGAGCTGCCCAATGACATGAGCCTACCAGACGAGCTAAATGACTTCTATGCTCGCTTCGAGGCAAATAACACTGAAACATGCATGAGAGCACCAGCTATTCCGGAAGACTGTGTGATCATGCTCTCCGCAACCGATGTGAGTAAGACCTTTAAACAGGTCAACATTCACAAGGCCGAAGGGCCAGACGGATTACCAGGACTTGTACTGCTGGCATGCGCTGACCAACTGGCATGTGTCTTCACTGACATTTTCAAACTCTCCCTGTCCGAGTCTATAATACCAACATGTTTTAATTTAGCAGACCACCATAGTCCCTGTGCCCAAGGAAGCGAAGGTGTCCTGCCTATATGACTACCGCCCCGTAGCACTCACATCTGTAGCCAGTGTTCTGTTAGTCTTGTAACCGTGGTGAGATAGTGTTCTGTTAGTTTTGTGACTGTGGTGAGATAGTGTTCTGTTAGTTTTGTGACTGTGGTGAGATAATGTTCTGTTAGTTTTGTGACTGTGGTGAGATAGTGTTCTGTTAGTTTTGTGACTGTGATGAGATAGTGTTCTGTTAGTTTTATGACTGTGGTGAGATAGTGTTCTGTTAGTCCTGTAACCGTGGTGAGATAGTGTTCTGTTAGTCTTGTGACTGTGTTGAGATTGTGTTCTGTTAGTCCTGTAACCGTGGTGAGATAGTGTTCTGTTAGTCTTGTAACCGTGGTGAGATAGTGTTCTGTTAGTCTTGTGACTGTGGTGAGATAGTGTTCTGTTAGTCTTGTAACCGTGGTGAGATAGTGTTCTGTTAGTCTTGTAACCGTGGTGAGATAGTGTTCTGTTAGTCTTGTGACTGTGGTGAGATAGTGTTCTGTAACCGTGGTGATATAGTGTTCTGTTAGTTTTCTAGTTTCAATATTCTTTCAGTAGTACCACCATTTTAATGATGGAGCCATTCTACTTGGTCCCTGAACCATGGGCTTTCTCTCTGCTAGTCCATGGTGTTGGGATGTGGTGTTTATTCTGTGTTGTGTTGTTTGGGTTATTAAGTAGGAGGGAACATTAATCTGGCATTTAGTGGTGATTTTATTGGGAGGCTCGGAGAGGCCCTGACAGCAGCAGGTAGCAGCATGTAGCAGAAGCCATTAGATGGGTTTAATTAAGTCAGAGAGAGAGAGAGCTGAACAGAACAGTAAGAGCTCCCTGGTCGCTCTGTCGCTGTGGGACTTCCCCCCTCAAACTCAACAGGGGAAAGGTCAGAGCGGTGGCAGGGTGTGTGACTGTGTGTGTTCATACAGATGTAAGATCTTAATTTGATCACTGTTGCAGGAGAACTTTTCTGCAATGCAGGAAATGTAGTGTATTTGAGGTTTAAAAAGGTTTGTAATTTGTAAGTTTGTAATTTTTCCACAAAAAAATGTATCAACCCCAACAAAAATGTCCATTAATTATAATCCACCAAATAATTCACATTTCCTGTTGCTGCAGGATTATTTTCATGCTGTAGCAAATTGTCTCAAATTAAGATCCTACATCTGTACATGTGTTTATGAGTATGTACCTGTTAGCTGTTGGTGTGCGTGTGTATTTGGTGTGTGTGTGTGTGTCTGTGTGTGTGAGTGCGTGTGTGTGTGTATAGTTAGCTCTTATGTCTCTGGGTAGTATTTGTGTAATTAGGTATTGTAATATATGTGTATAGACTGTATTCAGTGTGTTGGTAGATTGCCTGTGTGTGGGGGGGGGGGGTGGAGGAGTGTCCACATCTGTGTGGCAGCAAGGGGTGTTTTGTCAGTCAGTTCGATTCGTGTGGGCAGCAACTCTCTGGAGAGACACAGAAACACTGAAAGGGGAAGATCTCCCTTAAGATCACTACACCATCAGGAGTTTCTGTGACATTCCCAGCTTTTACTGATAACTGCTTCAGAAGACCATGTTTGTAAATTATTTATAGAGACAGAGAGATAGATAGATAATGAGAAAAATATACTTTAGCGCGAAAGAGAACGACAGAGAGATGGCAGAAAAAGAAAGACAGAAGGAGAGGAGAGAAGGAGAGAAGGAGAGAAGGAGTGAAGGAGAGAAGATGAGAAGGAGAGAAGATGAGAAGATGAGAAGGAGAGAAGGAGAGAAGGAGAGAAGGAGTAAAAGAGAGAAGGAGAGAAGGAGTGAAGATGAGAAGATGAGAAGATGTGAAGGAGAGGAGAGAAGGAGTGAAGGAGAGAAGGAAGGAGAGAAGGAGTGAAAGAGAGAAGGAGTGAAGGAGAGAAGATGAGAAGGAGAGAAGGAGTGAAGGAGAGAAAGAGAGAAGGAGAGGAGAGAAGGAGAGAAGGAGTGAAAGAGAGAAGGAGTGAAGGAGAGAAGATGAGAAGATGAGAAGGAGAGAAGGAGAGAAGGAGTGAAAGAGAGAAAGAGAGAAAGAGAGAAGGAGTGAAGGAGAGAAGATGAGAAGGAGAGAAGGAGTGAAGGAGAGAAGGAGAGAAGATGAGAAGGAGAGGATTGAGTGATAAGGAAAGTGAACAGGAAAGTAAGTAGAATCAACCCAGCCAGCGTTGTTAAAAACATGGCTTAACATTCCGGATCAAGACGTAGATCTGTGAGAGGAGTGATGAAGAGGAGAAAGGCTAAAGGTCACAGACACACTTCTACCAGGAAGTCCACAGTACAGAGGATGAGACTGTATTAATATCCCACTAATCAGACCCCCCCCCCCCCCCCCCCCCCACCCGATCACACCCACCACATGAATGGTAATAACCTCACAGTCACATCTGGTGTGTGGAGAGAGACCCATTTCAGCACCACCCTGCGTTATACTGTCTGGATCCCAAAATGGCACCCTATTCCCTTTATAGTGCACTACTTTTGACCAGGGCCTATAAGGATAGGGTTCCATTTGGGACTCGCTCCTTTAGCACCACCCAGCTGCATTATTAATGCCCTCCATCACATAGGTGATCCGTTACAAACACACTCCAACCCATTAACGGTCACGTCACACAATGACGCATTAAGCCCATCTGTCACACAGCAAGCATCCATTCACACCCAAAACATACAGGAAGTCTATGGTTCAATTGAATTACATAAAAAAATATATATATTTATCCCAGAGGGGCAATTCATTACTTTGTTTCTGATACAGTGCCTTCAAAACAAAAAAAATAGTTTTTTAGAAATGTTTGCTAATTTATTAAAAATAAAAAACAGAAATATCACATTTACATAAGTATTCAGACCCTTTACTCAGCACTTTGTTGAAGCACCTTTGGCAACGATTAGACAGTATTCATACACCTTGACTTATGCCCTCATATCGTTGTCAAAATGGGTTAAATCTATTTTTTTCTCACCTCATCGACACACAACGCCCCATAATAACAAAGTGAGAACATGTTTTTCTTGTTAACAAACTATAATTTTGCCAAGTCGGTTAGGACATCTACTTTGTGCATGACACAAGTCATTTTTACAACAATTGTTTACAGACAGATTATTTAACTTATAATTCACTGTATCACAATTCCAGTGGGTCAGAAGTTTACATACCCTAAGTTGACTGTGCCTTTAAACTGCTTGGAAAATTCCCAAAAATGATGTCATGGCTTTAGAAGCTTCTGATAGGCTAATTGACATCATTTGAGTCATTTGGCGGTGTACCTGTGGATGTATTTCAAGGCCTACCTTCAAACTCAGTGCCTCTTTGCTTGACATAATGGGAAAATCAAAAGAAATCAGCCAAGACCTCAGAAGAAAATTGTAGACCTCCACAAGTCAGGTAAATCCTTGGGAGCAATTTCCAAACGCCTGAAGGTACCACATCTGTACAAACAATAGTACTCAAGTATAAAGACCATGGGACCACGCAGCCGTCATACTGCACAGGAAGGAGACGCATTCTGTCTCCCAGAGATGAACGTACTTTGGTGTTGAAAAGTGCAAATCAATCCCAGAGCAACAGCAAAGGACCTTGTGAAGATGCTGGAGGAAACAGGTACAAAGTATCTATATCCACAGTAAAACGAGTCCTATATCGATATAACCTGAAAGGCCGCTCAGCAAGGAAGAAGCCACTGCTCCAAAACCGCCATAAAAAAAGCCAGACTATATGGTTTTCAACTGTACATGGGGACAAAGATCATACTTTTTGGAGAAATGTCCTCTGGTCTGATGAAACAAAAATAGAACTGTTTGGCCATACTGACCATTGTTTTGTTTGGAGGAAAAAGGGGGAGGCTTGCAAGCTGAAGAACACCATCCCAACCGTGAAGTACAGGGGTGTCAGCATCATGTTGTGGGGGTGCTTTACTGCAGGAGGAACTGGTGCACTTCTCAAAATAGATAGCATCATGAGAGAGGAAAATTATGTGGAGATATTGAAGCAACATCTCAAGACATCAGTCAGTCAGGAAGTTAAAGCTCGGTTGCAAATGGATCTTCCAAATGGACAATGACCCCAAGCACACTTCCAAAGTTGTGACAAAGTGGCTTAAGGACAACAAAGTCAAGGTATTGGAGTGGCCATCACAAAGCCCTGACCTGACAAGCATTTCGCTACACTACAAGCATTTCGCTACACTCGCATTAACATCTCCTAACCATGTGTATGTGACAAATAAAATTTGATTTGATTCAATCCCATAGAAAATCTGTGGGCAGAACTGAGAAAATGTGTGTGAGCATAGAGGTCTACAAACCTGACCCAGTTACACCAGCTCTGTCAGGAGGAATGGGACAAAATGCACCCAGCTTATTGTGTGAAGCTTGTGTAAGGCTACCTGAAACATTGGACCCAAGTTAAAAGTGTATGTAAACTTCTGACCCACTTGGAATGTGATGAAAGAAATAAAAGCTTAAATAAATCAATCTTTCTACTATTATTCTGGCATTTAACATTCCTAAAATAAAGTGGTGATCCTAACTGACTTAACAGGGAATTTTTACTAGGATTAAATGTCAGGAATTGTGAAAAACTGGGTTTAAATGTATTTGGCTAAGGTGTAGGGAAACTTCCGACTTCAACTGTATTTAAGTATATTTAAGTCAAAACTGTAACTCGGCCACTCAGGAACATTCTCTGTCTTCTTGGTAAGCAACTCCATTGTCGATTTGTCCTTGTGTTTTAGGTTATTGTCCTGATGGAAGGTGAATTCATCTCCCAGTGTCTGGTGGAAAGCAGACTGAACCAGGTTTTCCTCCAGGCTTTTGCCTGTGCTTAGCTACATTCCGTTTTTTTAAATCCTGAAAAACTACTAAGATATAAGGAATTGTTTTAAGAATGTCATGTCAAGGATAATTTTGCTATTTGATTATTAGTCCATACAAATGCAATGAATAACAGATTCACTACATGGAACAACAGATAGTCATTCCCAAAAATCTAAAGGAAGTTTGTTCTGAAGTGTCTGTCCTATATACAGTGCCTTGCGAAAGTATTCGGCCCCCTTGAACTTTGCGACCTTTTACCACATTTCAGGCTTCAAACATAAAGATATAAAACTGTATTTTTTTGTGAAGAATCAACAACAAGTGGGACACAATCATGAAGTGGAACGACATTTATTGGATATTTAAAACTTTTTTAACAAATCAAAAACTGAAAAATTGGGCGTGCAAAATTATTCAGCCCCCTTAAGTTAATACTTTGTAGCGCCACCTTTTGCTGCGATTACAGCTGTAAGTCGCTTGGGGTATGTCTCTATCATTTTTGCACATCAAGAGACTGAAATTTTTTCCCATTCCTCCTTGCAAAACAGCTCGAGCTCAGTGAGGTTGGATGGAGAGCATTTGTGAACAGCAGTTTTCAGTTCTTTCCACAGATTCTCGATTGGATTCAGGTCTGGACTTTGACTTGGCCATTCTAACACCTGGATATGTTTATTTTTGAACCATTCCATTGTAGATTTTGCTTTATGTTTTGGATCATTGTCTTGTTGGAAGACAAATCTCCGTCCCAGTCTCAGGTCTTTTGCAGACTCCATCAGGTTTTCTTCCAGAATGGTCCTGTATTTGGCTCCATCCATCTTCCCATCAATTTTAACCATCTTCCCTGTCCCTGCTGAAGAAAAGCAGGCCCAAACCATGATGCTGCCACCACCATGTTTGACAGTGGGGATGGTGTGTTCAGCTGTGTTGCTTTTACGGCAAACATAACGTTTTGCATTGTTGCCAAAAAGTTCAATTTTGGTTTCATCTGACCAGAGCACCTTCTTCCACATGTTTGGTGTGTCTCCCAGGTGGCTTGTGGCAAACTTTAAACAACACTTTTTATGGATATCTTTAAGAAATGGCTTTCTTCTTGCCACTCTTCCATAAATGCCAGATTTGTGCATAGGATTGTTGTCCTATGGACAGAGTCTCCCACCTCAGCTGTAGATCTCTGCAGTTCATCCAGAGTGATCATGGGCCTCTTGGCTGCATCTCTGATCAGTCTTCTCCTTATATGAGCTGAAAGTTTAGAGGGACGGCCAGGTCTTGGTAGATGTGCAGTGGTCTGATACTCCTTCCATTTCAATATTATCGCTTGCACAGTGCTCCTTGGGATTTTTAAAGCTTGGGAAATCTTTTTGTATCCAAATACTGTTGTGAAGAAGTTTAAAACCGGATCTCGGACCTGCCTGGTGTGTTCCTTGTTCTTCATGATGCTCTCTGCGCTTTTAACGGACCTCTGAGACTATCACAGTGCAGGTGCATTTATAGGGAGACTTGATTACACACAGGTGGATTGTATTTATCATCATTAGTCATTTAGGTCAACATTGGATCATTCAGAGATCCTCACTGAACTTCTGGAGAGAGTTTGCTGCACTGAAAGTAAAGGGGCTGATAATTTTGCATGCCCAATTTTTCAGTTTTTGATTTGTTAAAAAAGTTTGAAATATTCAATAAATGTCGTTCCACTTCATGATTGTGTCCCACTTGTTGTTGATTCTTCACAAAAAAATACAGTTTTATATCTTTATGTTTGAAGCCTGAAATGTGGCAAAAGGTCGCAAAGTTCAAGGGGGCCGAATACTTTCGCAAGGCACTGTATGAGCGATATAAGACCAGGAATTGTTTTATTTTATAACATGTATTTAACTCCTTATTTTTTGGCATGTAACAATGGATGGCGGTCATACACCTTCCATCGCCATGCCGAAAAAAACTCTTGAATTGGGTTTAGGAATGGGGAATATGGTGGAAGGTATAGAACAAAAAATTGTGGGTGGTCGATGCACCAGTTGTAGACCAGAGAAGCCCGGTGGAAACTCGTGCTGTCCCAGATAACAACATACCTGGTCTGCTCTGGTCCACCCCTCTGCTCGGCTGAAATGAGGATGCCATGTAGTGTGTCCAGGAATGTGATGAGAAGGGCGGTGTTGTAGGGACCAAGGTTGGCATGGTGATGGAGGATGCTTTGCTGGCTAACGACTGCACACATGGTGATATTCCCTCCAAGCTGTCCAGGGACATTCACAATGGCACAATAATGTTCCGTCCTCGCCCCGTTCTTTTGGCTCGGTTGAAGCCAGCCTCATCAATGTAAATATAAACATGCTGAATTGCAACGGCATCCAAGACTTTCTGAAACAGACAAAACAATATATGACATAGACCCAGAGCAGTCAATATGGTGAGCCACAATACACTGGATTACAGTACTGTAATGTGTCTATACAGTGCTGATATGATAGTAAATTCACAGTTTAGTACTTACTTCCACATATTCATAGCTCTGTTCTGTAACCCTCTCTGAGTTTCGCTCAGATGGCTCCCCTGTAGACCTGTTTCATGTGGATTCGGTTGTGCTGTAACACACGGTCCAATGTAGACAAGCCCACCTGGTGAATGTTATTGAATATTGTGTCTGCAATTATGTGGTTCTGGATTTCTCCTAGTCTAATGGTATTGTTTGCCACCATCATGTTCACAATAGCCAGTCTCCTGTTCTGGTGTGAACAGCCAGAGTCTTCCACCATGGCCTGGTCATCTCTTCCACCATGGCCTGGCCGACTCTGTTCTGGTGTGAACAGCCAGTGTCTACCACTATGGCCTGGTCATCTCTAAGTTCTGCAGAAGATCCACAAATATGATATGATTGGTTTTAACGACCGTTCCACAGGTGCCTGTTCATTAATTGTTTATTTGTCATTGAACCAGCATGGGAAACAGTGTTTAAACCCTTTACAATGAAGATCTGTGAAGTTATTTGTATTTATACAAATTATCTTAGATAGACAGGGTCATGAAAATGGACGTTTCTTTTTTTGCTAAGTTTACATAAAGAGCATAGTGGTAGGTAACTTACCTGTTGTCATTTCTGAATGTACAGATGAAAGATGCAACCTTGTAGTGACTCAGGTTGGGCTGAACTCTCTGCCCAGCCTCCCTCATTCTCAACCAATGTGAACCTGATCTCATCTGAGACAACTGTCCTTCCTCGTTCTCGTCCTCCTCCTCCTCTTCCTCCTCTTCCTCTCACTCCTTCACCTATAGCTCTTGCTTCACCATTAAATTCCATTTTCCTCCAAAACAGGAGAGCTCATCTGTGGCCTTTTATAAGGCAAAAGCTCTGATTTCTCAGTGAACAATTCAGCAACTAGTGTTTACAACTGTGAGGGGTGGGTGTTGCCAATTGGTTTATAGAGCTTGGCATTGTGATTGGCGTTGCTTTCCAAGGGGACTAAAGACATTTCAATTCTGAATGCCTAATGTAGAGAACTGTGTGTAATGCTTTGCAAAAAGTGTGATATAGAATTTAAAAGTGTAAAGCAGGAATTGTGCTTGCAATTTTGCAGACTTGGTTCACGGATTTGGTACATGAGTTTCAGGTTTCGGTGATTCCGTTTCAAGTTCCAATTTTAGTGTGTAAACATTTGGGAAATCCTGTAATAAGTATTCAGACCGTTTGTTATGAGACTCAAAATTGAGGTGCATCCTGTTTCCATTGATCATCCTTGAGATGTTTCTACAACTTGATTATTTTTTTATTTTTTTGTTTTTTTATTTCACCTTTATTTAACCAGGTAGGCTAGTTGAGAACACCTTTATTTAACCAGGTAGGCCAGTTGAGAACACCTTTATTTAACCAGGTAGGCTAGTTGAGAACACCTTTATTTAACCAGGTAGGCTAGTTGAGAACAAGTTCTCATTTGCAACTGCGACCTGGCCAAGATAAGGCATAGCAGTGTGAACAGACAACACAGAGTTACACATGGAGTCAATAACACAGTAGAAAAAAGGGGAGTCTATATGTACATTGTGTGCAAAAGGCATGAGAAGGTAGGCAAATAATTACAATTATGCAGATTAACACTGGAGTGATAAATGATCAGATGGTTATGTACAGGTAGAGATATTGGTGTGCAAAAGAGCAGAAAAATAAATAAATAAAAACAGTATGGGGATGAGGTAGGTGAAAATGGGTGGGCTATTTACCAATAGACTATGTACAGCTGCAGCGATCGGTTAGCTGCTCAGATAGCAGATGTTTGAAGTTGGTGAGGGAGATAAAAGTCTCCAACTTCAGCGATTTTTGCAATTCGTTCCAGTCACAGGCAGCAGAGAACTGGAACGAAAGGCGGCCAAATGAGGTGTTGGCTTTAGGGATGATCAGTGAGATACACCTGCTGGAGCGCGTGCTACGGATGGGTGTTGCCATCGTAACCAGTGAACTGAGATAAGGCGGAGCTTTACCTAGCATGGACTTGTAGATGACCTGGAGCCAGTGGGTCTGGCGACGAATATGTAGCGAGGGCCAGCCGACTAGAGCATACAAGTCGCAGTGGTGGGTGGTATAAGGTGCTTTAGTGACAAAACGGATGGCACTGTGATAAACTGCATCCAGTTTGCTGAGTAGAGTGTTGGAAGCAATTTTGTAGATGACATCGCCGAAGTCGAGGATCGGTAGGATAGTCAGTTTTACTAGGGTAAGTTTGGCGGCGTGAGTGAAGGAGGCTTTGTTGCGGAATAGATAGCCGACTCTTGATTTGATTTTCGATTGGAGATGTTTGATATGGGTCTGGAAGGAGAGTTTAGAGTCTAGCCAGACACCTAGGTACTTATAGATGTCCACATATTCAAGGTCGGAACCATCCAGGGTGGTGATGCTGGTCAGGCGTGCGGGTGCAGGCAGCGAACGGTTGAAAAGCATGCATTTGGTTTTACTAGCGTTTAAGAGCAGTTGGAGGCCACGGAAGGAGTGCTGTATGGCATTGAAGCTCGTTTGGAGGTTAGATAGCACAGTGTCCAAGGACGGGCCGGAAGTATATAGAATGGTGTCGTCTGCGTAGAGGTGGATCAGGGAATCGCCCGCAGCATGAGAAACATCATTGATATATACAGAGAAAAGAGTCGGCCCGAGAATTGAACCCTGTGGCACCCCCATAGAGACTGCCAGAGGACCGGACAGCATGCCCTCCGATTTGACACACTGAACTCTGTCTGCAAAGTAATTGGTGAACCAGGCAAGGCAGTCATCCGAAAAACCGAGGCTACTGAGTCTGCCGATAAGAATACGGTGATTGACAGAGTCGAAAGCCTTGGCAAGGTCTATGAAGACGGCTGCACAGTACTGTCTTTTATCGATGGCGGTTATGATATCGTTTAGTACCTTGAGCGTGGCTGAGGTACACCCGTGACCGGCTCGGAAACCAGATTGCACAGCGGAGAAGGTACGGTGGGATTCAAGATGGTCAGTGACCTGTTTGTTGACTTGGCTTTCGAAGACCTTAGATAGGCAGGGCAGGATGGATATAGGTCTGTAACAGTTTGGGTCCAGGATGTCGCCCCCTTTGAAGAGGGGGATGACTGCGGCAGCTTTCCAATCCTTGGGGATCTCAGACGATATGAAAGAGAGGTTGAACAGGCTGGTAATAGGGGTTGCGACAATGGCGGCGGATAGTTTCAGGAATAGAGGGTCCAGATTGTCAAGCCCAGCTGATTTGTACGGGTCCAGGTTTTGCAGCTCTTTCAGAACATCTGCTATCTGGATTTGGGTAAAGGAGAACCTGGAGAGGCTTGGGCGAGTAGCTGCGGGGGGGGGGGGGGGGGAGCTGTTGGCCGAGGTTGGAGTAGCCAGGCGGAAGGCATGGCCAGCCGTGGAGAAATGCTTGTTGAAGTTTTTAGAGTCCACCTGTGGTGAATTCAATTGATTGGACATGATTTGGAAAGGGACACGCCTATCAATATAAGGTTCCACAGTTAACAGTGCATGTCAGAGAAAAAAACAAGTTATGAGGTCGATAGAATTGTCTGTAGAGCTTCCAGAAGGACAACCATCTCTGCAGCACTCCACCAATCAGGCCTTTATGGTAGTGACCAGACGGAAACACCTCCTCAGTAAAAGGCACACTTGGAGTTTGCCCAAAGTCACTTAAAGTCCTCTCAGATCATAAGAAACCAGATTCTCTGGTCTGACGAAACCAAGCTTGAACTCTTTAGCCTGAATGTCAAGAATCACATCTGGAGGAAACCAGACACCGCTCATCACCTGGCCAATACCATCCCCATGGGGAAGCACGGTCATGGCAGTATCATGCTGTGGGGATGTTTTTCAGCGGCAGGGAATACTGGGACTGGGAGACTAGTCAGTATCAAGGGAAAGATGAACGGAGCAAAGTACAGAGAGATACTTTATGAAAATATTCTCCAGAGCGCTCAGGACCTCAGACTGGGGTGAAGGTTCATCTTCCAACAGCACAATGGCCCTAAGCACACAACCAAAACAACACAGGTGTGGCTTCCGGACAAGTCTCTGAATGTCCTTGAGGTGCCCTGCCAGAGCCCGGATTTGAACCCGATTGAACATCTCATCGGGAGAGACCTGAAAATGCAGCGACACTCCCCATTCAACCTGACAGAGCTTGAAAGGATCTGCAGAGAAGAATGGGAGAAACTCCCCAAATACAGGTGTGCCAAGCTTGTAGTGTCATACCCAAGAATAATTGAGGCTGTTATCGCTGGAAAATGTGCTTCAACAAAGTACTGAGTAAAGGGTCTGTATATTTATGTACATTTTATTTTAACGTTTAAAAAATATAATACATTTGCAAAAATGTCAAAACCTGTCTTTGCTTTGTCATTATTGTGTGTAGATCGATGAGAAAAACAGCTTTAATACAATTTTGGAATAAGGCTGTAACGTAACAAAATGTGGAAAATGTCAAGTGGTCCGAATACTTGCCATTGGAGTGTAAAAGGAGGGTTTCAGCATGAAATATCCTTTATATATATATATTTGTACACACTTTGTTTAACTATATCAGTATGTGTTAATGTTTTGGCGTCAAAATGGTGGGAGTTGTGAAAAGTCAATGGTTGGAAGAGTTGCAAAGTTAACTAAAAATAATGCCATTGTTGATTAGATGTTTTTTCCCCATTAATTAGGCTATTTACTCTTTAACCATATAGTCTTTCTACTAGAAACTCATGGACAATATGGACACACATAATACATTAATACTATATTAATACATTTTTTTAGTAAAGTTAATAAAGTATGCATTACCAAATTTACGATAGATTGTTTTCAGTTAATTATAAAATGTTCTGAAGATTCCGATAAACTTGCAAAGATTCTTTTGAGAACAAAACCTTCCTCCCTCCTTTAGTCAATACTGGTACACAGGGCTGACCTGCTCCGGTGAAATGAATAGTGAAGCCATTTCATTCATCTATCTATCCAAGCCATACTAGTTCAACAGGTCCCAGTATACTCTCACATTATACCCATCTGAAATGGCCATCTATCCTCTACATCAGGGGTTGGGCAAATCAACTCTGATTGGTGTCACAGCTAACATACCAATCAATCACCTAATCATGATCTTCAGTTTAGAATGCCGTTTTGGATTAATCAGCTGTGTTTGTTAGGGATGGAGAAACAGAGTGACACCAATCAGACCCTGGAGGACTGGAGTTGTCCACCTCTGTTCTACATAGCGCACTACTTCCAGCCAACCTGAGGTCAAAGGTCCCTGGTGGTAAGGACAGGGGTCTGATGGTCAATGATGACTCTACTCACCAGCTTGTCAAACCCATGTCTACTTTAATTTTTTTACAAATTTTTACGTATTTTTTAATTGAACCTTTATTTAACTAGGCAAGTCAGTTAAGAACACGTTCTTATTTACAACAGCCTACACCGGCCAAACTCAGTTGACGCCCTATGGGACTCCCAATCACAGCCGGTTGTGATACAGCCTGGGTTCGAACCATAGTTTGAATCCAGGCTGACGCCTCAAGCACTGAGATGCAGTGCATTAGACCTCTGCGCCATTCGGGAGCCTGATTTTCTGGTGGTCTATGATGACCCCACTCACCAGCTTGTCAAACCCATGTCTAATGATGTGGCTCATATTGGCCTGTTTAGTCCTCGGGCTGCGACCCAAGTGGATCGCCTTATTCCCTACATAGTGCTCTCCTTTTGGTCAAAATATAGGGAATAGGGTGCCACTTGGGATGGAGCCTCAAGTGTCCTCTCGACCACTGATGCCATGGTTATTAAAGCTGGGATTTATTGTGTGTCAGATGCCTCTCTCCTCTCATCCTTATCTTGCCGGGGCCCAGACGGGTCGACCTGGGTTAAGAGCCTCGCCTGTAGGGTGTGAATGGTGCGATCCACTCTGCATTCCAATGTCCAAGCCTAGGCCCGAGGCTAGGCCTGAGCTTTGGCTGGAATGAGTCCCAAATGGCATGCGGTCTGGGTTGACTTTGCCTGGGAGGAAGTAGCCAGTGTCGGTGGTGTTTAATGGGGTCAGGAGTGATCTATCTCAGTGTCCAGATGGATGAATATAGACTGCAGGGTATACAATGCCTTCGGAAACTATTCAGACCCCTTGACTCATTCCACATTTTGTTAGGTTACAACCTTATTCTTAATTTATTTAATTTATTTTTTTAAATCCGCCCCTCAATCTACACACAATACTCCATAATGACAAAGTAAAAACAGGTTGAATTTTTTTTATTGCAAATGTATATAAAAAAAACAGAAATATCACATTTTCATAAGTATTCAGACTGTTGGGAGAGTAACCGAAAGGTTGCTGGATCGAATCACAGAGCTGACAATGTAAAAATCTGTAATTCTGCCCCTGAGCAAGGCAGTTAACCCACTGTTCTCCGGGCATCGAAGACGTGGATGTCGATTAAGGCAGCCCCCCGCACCTCTCTGATTCAGAGGAGTTGGGTTAAATGCAGGAGACACATTTCAGTTGAAGGCATTCAGTTGTACAACTGACTAGGTCTCCCTATTTCCCCTTCCCCCCTTTACTCAGTACTTTGTTGAAGCATCTTTGGCAGTGATTACAGCCTCGAGTCTTCTTGGGTATGACGCTACAAGCTTGGCACACCTGTATTTGGGGAGTTTCTCCCATTCTTCTCTGCAGATCCTCTCAACGTCTGTCAGGTTGGATGGGGAGCGTTGCTGCACAGCTCTTTTCAGATCTCTCCAGATATTTTAGATCGGGTTCAAGTCCGGGTTCTGGCAGGGCCACTCAAGGTCAGAGACTTGTCCCGAAGCCACTCCTGCGTTGTCTTGGCTGTGTGCTGAGGGTCGTTGTTCTGTCTGAAGGTCAACCTTGTGTTATTTAAACCATTTTAGAATAAGGCTGTAACCTTATGTGAAAAAAAGGCAAGTGATTTGAAAACTTTCCAAAGGCACTATGTCAATGCATATTTATAAATCAAATCAAATGTATTTATATAGCCCTTCGTACATCAGCTGATATCTCAAAGTGCTGTACTGAAACCCAGCCTTAAACCCCCAAACAGCAAGCAATGCAGGTGTAGAAGCACGGTGGCTAGGAAAAACTCACCTAGAAAGGCCAAAACCTAGGAAGAAACCTAGAGAGGAACCAGGCTATGTGGGGTGGCCAATCCTCTTCTGGCTGTGCCGGGTGGGGATTATAACAGAACATGGCCAAGATGTTAAAATGTTCATAAATGACCAGCATGGTCAAATAATAGGTCTGGGACAGGTAGCACGTCCGGTGAACTGGTCAGGATTCCATAGCCGCAGGCAGAACAGTTGTAAGCCGTTTGTATTGATACAGCTCCTAGTGCAGTGGTAGGTTAGGCTGCATAGTATAATATACAGGGGAGGTTATATAAACTATAAGTTCCCAAATGGACGTCTTCAGAGAAAGGCCCTTATTCACCGTGTGACTCTGATAGAAATGAACCTTCTGTGTGTTTCCTACCTCAAACATGATATATACAGTGAGGTTGATTGACAAGCCTTGAAAAAAAGATGAGCGCAAAAAAGATGATTCAAATACTGAGCTATGTATTATATGCAACAACAACAAAAAAATCCTGGGAAATTATATTAATTTTATACCTATACAATTGCTCAGAGAGGTAGGGGCCAAAAAGGTAAGGGCCAAAAGCATCCCTTTCAATGCCTCACCTTGTGAGGAGAATGGCAGTGAGCCTTTAAAAAAAACAATGTTTTAAGAGTTGGAGAATTCAATTGGGTTTCAAGTGCGGAGCCGGAGATGGCCAAATGCAAAATGTTGATTTTTGTGGCCAATTAACAATTTCTTACGGCCAAGTTTCAGTCTTCTGGCAGAGGCAACCAGTGTTCCGTTTCAAGTGCCGTTCAGCAAAATTCAAGGTGTTTACATTTGTTGGATGACATGAAAAATAGAGCTTTTTGGCCGCGCACGACGACGGTGGATTTGGCGTTGAAATTTGAATGTATGAGCAGAAAAGAACCCCATTACCTACTGTAAAATATGGTGGTGGATCTTTGATGTTATGTGGCTATTCTGCTGCCACTGGTCCTGGGGCCCTTGTTAAGGTCAACCGAATCATGAACTTTACCCAGTACCAGGATATTTTAGTCAAAAACCTGGTTGCCTCTGCCAGGCGGCTGAAACTTGGCCACGATTGGATCTTCCGGAAAGACAATAGCCCCAAAAGCATCAACATTCACAATCCACTGTCTTTCAGAGGAGCTGTTATTCCCTGTGTGATTCTATCTCTACTTAACTGTCACGCACTGACCTTAGATATCTTTGTTTTTCTATATATTTTGGTTGGGTCAGGGTGTGACTAGGGTGGGTACTCTAGTTTTTGTATGTCTATTTTTTTTTGTATGTCTATGTTGTCCTGAGACAGCTGTTTATTGTTGTCTTTGATAGTGGATCATATTTAGGCAGCCATTTCCCTCATTTGTGTTTGTGGGATCTTGACTATTTGTAGTTGCCTGTCAGCACTATTTTGCATAGCTTCACGTTTCGTTTCGTTTGTTGATTTTGTTGATTTTGTCGTTTTTGTTTAATTCATTAAAAGAGAATGTACGCATACTACGCTGCGCCTTGGTCTCACTCATACGACGATCGTGACACTAATTTATCTATCTGTCACGTCCTGGCCTTAGAGCGTTTTATGTCTCTATTTTGGTTTGGTCAGGGTGTGATTTGGGTGGGCATTCTATGTTCCTTTTTCTATGTTTTTTTGTATTTCTTTGTTTTTGGCCGGGTATGGTTCTCAATCAGGGACAGCTGTCTATCGTTGTCTCTGATCGGGAACCATACTTAGGTAGCCCTTTTTCCCACAGGGTTTTTGTGGGTAGTTATTTTCTGTTGCACCTGACAGGACTGTTTCGGTTTTCGTTCATTCTCTTTGTTATTTTTGTGTTCAGTTGAAATATAAGTTTGAACTACACTGCACTTTGGTCTGATGATTCCTCATCTTCCGACAACGGATATATCACAACAATAATACAATAATACATTTGTTATCCTCTGAATTACCTAATAATAATATATATAAGGGGAAAAACCAACCAAACCCCCCCCCCCCCCCCAAAAAAAAAACAATATATTGTTTTGTTTAATCATGTTTCAGACAAAACCAGATGTGTTACATCATCAAAATCTTTAACATGTTTAACCAGATGAGTTGTTAAGAGAATTCTTATCCCATTGTCCCTATTCATAGCCACCGTGGTGTTAAAAAAACCTGAAGCCGTGTTTAAAATGAGAGAGGACAGTGTTTAAAACCAGAGAGAGGACAGTGTTTAAAACGAGAGAGGACAGTGTTTAAAACGAGAGAGGACAGTGTTTAAAACGAGAGAGGACAGTGTTTAAAACGAGAGAGGACAGTGTTTAAAACGAGAGAGGACAGTGTTTAAAACGAGAGAGGACAGTGTTTTAAAACGAGAGAGGACAGTGTTTAAAACGAGAGAGGACAGTGTTTAAAACGAGAGAGGACAGTGTTAAAAACAAGAGAGGACAGTGTTTTAAAACGAGAGAGGACAGTGTTTAAAACGAGAGAGGACAGTGTTTAAAACGAGAGAGGACAGTGTTTAAAACCAGAGAGAGGACAGTGTTTAAAACGAGAGAGGACAGTGTTTAAAACGAGAGAGGACAGTGTTTAAAACCAGAGAGAGGACAGTGTTTAAAACGAGAGAGGACAGTGTTTAAAACGAGAGAGGACAGTGTTTAAAACGAGAGAGGACAGTGTTTAAAACGAGAGAGGACAGTGTTTAAAACGAGAGAGGACAGTGTTTAAAACGAGAGAGGACAGTGTTTTAAAACGAGAGAGGACAGTGTTTAAAACGAGAGAGGACAGTGTTTTAAAACGAGAGAGGACAGTGTTTAAAACGAGAGAGGACAGTGTTTAAAACGAGAGAGGACAGTGTTTAAAACCAGAGAGAGGACAGTGTTTAAAACGAGAGAGGACAGTGTTTAAAACGAGAGAGGACGGTGTTTAAAACGAGAGAGGACAGTGTTTAAAACGAGAGAGGACAGTGTTTAAAACGAGAGAGGACAGTGTTTAAAACGAGAGAGGACAGTGTTTAAAACGAGAGAGGACAGTGTTTAAAACGAGAGAGGACAGTGTTTTAAAACGAGAGAGGACAGTGTTTTAAAACGAGAGAGGACAGTGTTTAAAACGAGAGAGGACAGTGTTTTAAAACGAGAGAGGACAGTGTTTAAAACCAGAGAGAGGACAGTGTTTAAATGAGAGAGGACAGTGTTTAAAACGAGAGAGGACGGTGTTTAAAACGAGAGAGGACGGTGTTTAAAACGAGAGAGGACAGTGCTGAAACAATGAAATAAGCGCTCGAATGACAACACAATCATAAACTCTAAACATGAGCAATAGAGGAGCCTGAAATAGCCAAGTATAGAGCACAGCAGAACAGACAGCTGAGAGATTAGAGTGTTTTATGGATGCACTCTATATTACATTACCATTATTACATTGAACGGGAATGAGCAGAGAGAGAGGGGGGTAAGAGAGAGAGAGAGGGGGGGGTAAAAGAGAGAGAGAGGTAAAAGAGAGAGAGAGAGAGAGAGAGAGAGAAAGAGAGTGGGTAAAAGAGAGAGAGAGAGGTAAAAGAGAGAGAGGGGTAAAAGAGAGAGAGAGAGAGAGAGAGAGAGAGAGAGGGGGTAAAAGAGAGAGAGAGAGAGAGAGGGGGGGTAAATAGAGAGGGAGAGGGGTAAAAGAGAGAGAGAGAGGAGGTAAAAGAGAGAGGGGGTAAAATAAAGAGAGAGGGGGGGTGAGAGAGAGAGAGGCAGTAAGGGAGAGAGGGATGAACGAACGATGGAGAAGGTTTTGTAGTGAGTGAGGGTTTACATTGGAGATAAAAGAGAAAGTAGAGAGGGAGAGGAGGAGATGGGGAGGAGGAGGAGATGGAGGAGGAGGAAGAGGAGATGGGGAGGAGGAAGAGGGAGGAGGAGATGAGATGGAGGAGATGGGGAAGAGGAGATGGGGAGGAGGAGGAGGAGGAGGAGGAGGGGGGGAGATGGAGGGTGAGGAGGAGGAGATGGGGAGGAGGAGATGGGGAGGAGGAGATGGGGAGGAGGAGATGGAGGAGGGGGAGGAGATGGGGAGGGGGAGGAGGAGGGATTTTTTAAAGGGATTTATTGGCATGGGAAACATATGTTTACAATGCCAAGTGCAGCTCAGTTTCCACCTCATTTTGTGGCAGTGAGCACATAGCCTGTCTCCTGTTGAGAGCCAAGTCTGCCTACGGCGACCGTTCTCAATAGCAAGGCTATGGTCATTAAGTCTGTACATAGTCAAAGCTTTCCTTCAGTTTGGGTCAGTACTCTCTGTTTAAGGCCAAATAGCATCCTAGTTTGCTCTGTTTTTTTGTTGATTCTTTCCAAAGTGTCAAGTAATTATCTTTTTGTTTTCTCATGATTTGGTTGGGTCTAATTCTGTTGCTGTCCTGGGGCTATGTGGGGTCTGTTTGTGTTGGTGAACAGAGCCACAGGAGCAGCTTGCTTAGGGGACTCTTCTCCAGGTTCATCTCGCTGTAGGTGATGGCTTTGTTATGGAAGGTTTGGGAGTCGCTTCCTTTTAGGTGGTTGTAGAATTTAATTTGGTGTTTGTCCCATTTTGTGAATTGTTGGTTGGTGAGCAGACCCCAGACCTCACAACCATAAAGGACAATAGGTTGATTTAAACACTGATTTAAGTATTTAAAGGCAGATCCTAATTGGTATGTCAAATGTTATGATATTTTTGATGGCATAGAAGGCCTTTCTTGCCTTGTCTCTCAGATCGTTCACAGCTTTGTGGAAGTTACCTGTGGTGTTGATGTTTAGGCCAAGATATGTGCGCTCTAGGGCAACAGCATCTAGAAATAAATTATATTTGTTGTCTTGGCAACTGGACCTTTTTTGGAATAGCATTATTTTGGTCTTACTGAGATTTACTGTCAGGGCCCAGGTCTGTTAGGGCCCAGGTCTGTCAGGGCCCAGGTCTGTCAGGGCCCAGGTCTGTCAGGGCCCAGGTCTGTCAGGGCCCAGGTCTGTCAGGGCCCAGGTCTGACAGAATCTGTGCAGAAGATCTAGCTGCTGCTGTAGGCACTCCTTGGTTGGGGACTGAAGCACCAGATCATCAACAAACAGTAGACATTTGACTTCAGATTCTCTCATCTGATGTAGTAGCCTCTCTCTCTCTCTACTGATGTAGTAGCCTCTCTCTCTCTCTACTGATGTAGTCGCCTCTCTCTCTCTACTGATGTAGTAGCCTCTCTCTCTCTCTACTGATGTAGTCGCCTCTCTCTCTCTACTGATGTAGTAGCCTCTCTCTCTCTACTGATGTAGTAGCCTCTCTCTCTCTCTCTCTCTCTCTACTGATGTAGTAGCCTCTCTCTCTCTCTCTCTCTCTACTGATGTAGTAGCCTCTCTCTCTCTCTCTACTGATGTAGTAGCCCCCTCTCTCTCTACTGATGTAGTAGCCTCTCTCTCTCTCTACTGATGTAGTAGCCTCTCTCTCTCTCTACTGATGTAGTAGCCTCTCTATCTCTCTCTCTCTACTGATGTAGTAGCCCCCTCTCTCTCTACTGATGTAGTAGCCCCCTCTCTCTCTCTACTGATGTAGTAGCCCTCTCTCTCTCTCTACTGATGTAGTAGCCCTCTCTCTCTCTCTCTCTCTCTACTGATGTAGTAGCCTCTCTCTCTCTCTCTCTCTCTACTGATGTAGTAGCCTCTCTCTCTCTCTCTCTCTACTGATGTAGTAGCCCCCTCTCTCTCTCTCTCTCTCTACTGATGTAGTAGCCTCTCTCTCTCTCTCTACTGATGTAGTAGCCTCTCTCTCTCTACTGATGTAGTAGCCCCCTCTCTCTCTCTACTGATGTAGTAGCCCCCTCTCTCTCTCTACTGATGTAGTTGCCTCTCTCTCTCTCTCTACTGATGTAGTAGCCCCCTCTCTCTCTCTACTGATGTAGTAGCCTCTCTCTCTCTCTCTACTGATGTAGTAGCCCCCTCTCTCTCTCTACTGATGTAGTAGCCCCCTCTCTCTCTCTACTGATGTAGTAGCCCCTCTCTCTCTCTCTCTCTACTGATGTAGTAGCCCCCTCTCTCTCTCTACTGATGTAGTAGCCCCCCCTCTCTCTCTCTCTACTGATGTAGTAGCCTCTCTCTCTCTACTGATGTAGTAGCCTCTCTCTCTCTCTCTCTACTGATGTAGTAGCCTCTCTCTCTCTACTGATGTAGTGACCGCTCTCTCTCTACTGATGTAGTAGCCTCTCTCTCTCTACTGATGTATTAGCCCCCTCTCTCTCTCTACTGATGTACTAGCCCCCTCTCTCTCTCTACTGATGTAGTAGCCTCTCTCTCTCTCTCTCTCTCTACTGATGTAGTAGCCCCCCCTCTCTCTCTCTACTGATGTAGTAGCCTCTCTCTCTCTCTCTCTACTGATGTAGTAGCCTCTCTCTCTCTACTGATGTAGTAGCCTCTCTCTCTCGCTCTCTACTGATGTAGTAGCCCCCTCTCTCTCTCTCTACTGATGTAGTAGCCTCTCTCTCTCTCTACTGATGTAGTAGACTCTCTCTCTCTACTGATGTAGTAGCCTCTCTCTCTCTCTCTACTGATGTAGTAGCCTCTCTCTCTCTCTCTCTACTGATGTAGTAGCCTCTCTCTCTCTACTGATGTAGTAGCCTCTCTATCTCTCTCTCTACTGATGTAGTAGCCTCTCTCTCTCTACTGATGTAGTAGCCTCTCTCTCTCTACTGATGTAGTAGCCTCTCTCTCTCTCTCTACTGATGTAGTAGCCTCTCTCTCTCTCTCTCTCTACTGATGTAGTAGCCTCTCTCTCTCTACTGATGTAGTAGCCTCTCTATCTCTCTCTCTACTGATGTAGTAGCCTCTCTCTCTCTACTGATGTAGTAGCCTCTCTCTCTCTACTGATGTAATAGCTTCTCTCTCTCTCTACTGATGTAGTAGCCCCCTCTCTCTCTCTACTGATGTAGTAGCCCCCCTCTCTCCCTACTGATGTAGTAGCCTCTCTCTCTCTCTCTACTGATGTAGTAACCTTCTCTCTCTCTCTACTGATGTAGTAGCCTCTCTCTCTCTACTGATGTAGTAGCCTCTCTATCTCTCTCTCTACTGATGTAGTAGCCTCTCTCTCTCTACTGATGTAGTAGCCTCTCTCTCTCTACTGATGTAATAGCTTCTCTCTCTCTCTACTGATGTAGTAGCCCCCTCTCTCTCTCTACTGATGTAGTAGCCCCCCTCTCTCCCTACTGATGTAGTAGCCTCTCTCTCTCTCTCTACTGATGTAGTAACCTTCTCTCTCTCTCTACTGATGTAGTAGCCTCCCCTCTCTCTACTGATGTAGTAGCCTCCCCTCTCTCTACTGATGTAGTAGCCTCTCTCTCTCTCCTGATGTAGTAGCATCTCTCTCCCTGCTGATGTAGTAGCCTCTCTCTCTCTCTACTGAATTAGTAACCCTCTCTCTCTCTCTACTGATGTAGTAGCCCCCCTCTCTCTCTACTGATGTAGTAGCCTCTCTCTCTCTCTCTACTGATGTAGTAGCCCCCTCTCTCTCTACTGATGTAGTAGCCTCTCTCTCTCTCTCTACTGATGTAGTAGCCCCCTCTCTCTCTCTACTGATGTAGTAGCCTCTCTCTCTCTCTCTACTGATGTAGTAGCCCCCTCTCTCTCTACTGATGTAGTAGCCTCTCTCTCTCTCTCTACTGATGTAGTAGTCTCTCTCTCTACTGATGTAGTAGCCCCCCTCTCTCCCTACTGATGTACTAGCCTCTCTCTCTCTCTCTACTGATGTAGTAACCTTCTCTCTCTCTCTACTGATGTAGTAGCCTCCCCTCTCTCTACTGATGTAGTAGCCTCCCCTCTCTCTACTGATGTAGTAGCCTCTCTCTCTCTCCTGATGTAGTAGCCTCTCTCTCCCTGCTGATGTAGTAGCCTCTCTCTCTCTCTACTGAATTAGTAACCCTCTCTCTCTCTCTACTGATGTAGTAGCCCCCCTCTCTCTCTACTGATGTAGTAGCCTCTCTCTCTCTCTCTACTGATGTAGTAGCCCCCTCTCTCTCTACTGATGTAGTAGCCTCTCTCTCTCTCTCTACTGATGTAGTAGCCCCCTCTCTCTCTCTACTGATGTAGTAGCCTCTCTCTCTCTCTACTGATATAGTAGCCTCTCTCTCTCTCTCTACTGATGTAGTAGCCCCCTCTCTCTCTACTGATGTAGTAGCCTCTCTCTCTCTCTCTAATGATGTAGTAGCCCCCTCTCTCTCTCTACTGATGTAGTAGCCCCCTCTCTCTCTCTCTACTGATGTAGTAGCCCCCCTCTCTCTACGGATGTAATAGCTTCTCTCTCTCTCTACTGATGTAGTAGCCCCCACTCTCTCTCTACTGATGTAATATATTCTCTCCCTCTCTACTGATGTTGTAGCCCCCACTCTCTCTCTACTGATGTAATATATTCTCTCCCTCTCTACTGATGTAGTAGCCTCTCTCTCTCTACTGATGTAGTAGCCTCTCTCTCTCTACTGATGTAGTAGCCTCTCTCTCTCTCTCTCTCTCTCTACTGATGTAATATATTCTCTCCCTCTCTACTGATGTAGTAGCCTCTCTCTCTCTCTACTGATGTAGTAGCCCCCTCTCTCTCTCTACTGATGTAGTAGCCTCTCTCTCTCTCTACTGATGTAATAGCTTCTCTCCCTCTCTACTGATGTAGTAGCCTCTCTCTCTCTACTGATGTAGTAGCCTCTCTATCTCTCTCTCTACTGATGTAGTAGCCTCTCTCTCTCTACTGATGTAGTAGCCTCTCTCTCTCTACTGATGTAATAGCTTCTCTCTCTCTCTACTGATGTAGTAGCCCCCTCTCTCTCTCTACTGATGTAGTAGCCCCCCTCTCTCCCTACTGATGTAGTAGCCTCTCTCTCTCTCTCTACTGATGTAGTAACCTTCTCTCTCTCTCTACTGATGTAGTAGCCTCCCCTCTCTCTACTGATGTAGTAGCCTCCCCTCTCTCTACTGATGTAGTAGCCTCTCTCTCTCTCCTGATGTAGTAGCATCTCTCTCCCTGCTGATGTAGTAGCCTCTCTCTCTCTCTACTGAATTAGTAACCCTCTCTCTCTCTCTACTGATGTAGTAGCCCCCCTCTCTCTCTACTGATGTAGTAGCCTCTCTCTCTCTCTCTACTGATGTAGTAGCCCCCTCTCTCTCTACTGATGTAGTAGCCTCTCTCTCTCTCTCTACTGATGTAGTAGCCCCCTCTCTCTCTCTACTGATGTAGTAGCCTCTCTCTCTCTCTCTACTGATGTAGTAGCCCCCTCTCTCTCTACTGATGTAGTAGCCTCTCTCTCTCTCTCTACTGATGTAGTAGTCTCTCTCTCTACTGATGTAGTAGCCCCCCTCTCTCCCTACTGATGTAGTAGCCTCTCTCTCTCTCTCTACTGATGTAGTAACCTTCTCTCTCTCTCTACTGATGTAGTAGCCTCCCCTCTCTCTACTGATGTAGTAGCCTCCCCTCTCTCTACTGATGTAGTAGCCTCTCTCTCTCTCCTGATGTAGTAGCCTCTCTCTCCCTGCTGATGTAGTAGCCTCTCTCTCTCTCTACTGAATTAGTAACCCTCTCTCTCTCTCTACTGATGTAGTAGCCCCCCTCTCTCTCTACTGATGTAGTAGCCTCTCTCTCTCTCTCTACTGATGTAGTAGCCCCCTCTCTCTCTACTGATGTAGTAGCCTCTCTCTCTCTCTCTACTGATGTAGTAGCCCCCTCTCTCTCTCTACTGATGTAGTAGCCTCTCTCTCTCTCTCTACTGATATAGTAGCCTCTCTCTCTCTCTCTACTGATGTAGTAGCCCCCTCTCTCTCTACTGATGTAGTAGCCTCTCTCTCTCTCTCTAATGATGTAGTAGCCCCCTCTCTCTCTCTACTGATGTAGTAGCCCCCTCTCTCTCTCTCTACTGATGTAGTAGCCCCCCTCTCTCTACGGATGTAATAGCTTCTCTCTCTCTCTACTGATGTAGTAGCCCCCACTCTCTCTCTACTGATGTAATATATTCTCTCCCTCTCTACTGATGTTGTAGCCCCCACTCTCTCTCTACTGATGTAATATATTCTCTCCCTCTCTACTGATGTAGTAGCCTCTCTCTCTCTACTGATGTAGTAGCCTCTCTCTCTCTACTGATGTAGTAGCCTCTCTCTCTCTCTCTCTCTACTGATGTAATATATTCTCTCCCTCTCTACTGATGTAGTAGCCTCTCTCTCTCTCTACTGATGTAGTAGCCCCCTCTCTCTCTCTACTGATGTAGTAGCCTCTCTCTCTCTCTACTGATGTAATAGCTTCTCTCCCTCTCTACTGATGTAGTAGCCTCTCTCTCTACTGATGTAATAGCTTCTCTCTCTCTCTACTGATGTAGTAGCCTCTCTCTCTCTACTGATGTAGTAGCCCCCCTCTCTACTGATGTAGTAGCCCCCCTTCTCTCTCTACTGTTGTAGTAGCCCCCACTCTCTCTCTACTGATGTAATAGCTTCTCTCTATCTTATAATGTAGTAGCCTCTCTCTCTCTACTGATGTAGTAGCCTCTCTCTCTCTACTGATGTAGTAGCCTCTCTCTCTACTGATGTAGTAGCCCCCTCTCTCTCTACTGATGTAGTAGCCTCTCTCTCTCTACTGATGTAGTAGCCTCTCTCTCTACTGATGTAGTAGCCCCCTCTCTCTCTACTGATGTAGTAGCCTCTCTCTCTCTCTCTACTGATGTAGTAGCCCCCTCTCTCTCTACTGATGTAGTAGCCTCTCTCTCTCTCTACTGATGTAGTAGCCTCTCTCTCTACTGATGTAGTAGCCCCCTCTCTCTCTACTGATGTAGTAGCCTCTCTCTCTCTCTCTCTACTGATGTAGTAGCCTCTCTCTCTCTCTCTACTGATGTAGTAGCCCCCTCTCTCTCTACTGATGTAGTAGTCTATCTCTCTCTACTGATGTAGTAGCCTCTCTCTCTCTACTGATGTAGTAGCCCCCTCTCTCTCTACTGATGTAGTAGCCTCTCTCTCTCTACTGATGTAGTAGCCTCTCTCTCTCTACTGATGTAGTAGTCTCTCTCTCTCTCTCTACTGATGTAGTAGCCCCCTCTCTCTACTGATGTAGTAGCCTCTCTCTCTCTACTGATGTAGTAGCCTCTCTCTCTCTACTGATGTAGTAGCCCCCTCTCTCTACTGATGTAGTAGCCTCTCTCTCTCTACTGATGTAGTAGCCTCTCTCTCTCTACTGATGTAGTAGCCCCCTCTCTCTCTCTACTGATGTAGTAGCCTCTCTCTCTCTACTGATGTAGTAGCCTCTCTCTCTCTACTGATGTAGTAGCCTCTCTCTCTCTACTGATGTAGTAGCCTCTCTCTCTCTACTGATGTAGTAGCCTCTCTCTCTCTACTGATGTAGTAGCTTCTCTCTCTCTTCTAATGTAGTAGCCTCTCTCTCTCTACTGATGTAGTAGCCTCTCTCTCTCTACTGATGTAGTAGCCTCTCTCTCTACTGCAGAGATAATGTACTGAGCTGCAGAGTTTACTGGACTTCAGAAAGTAGATTCAGACTGCCATCAGTGTCCCAAACAGCCCCCTATTCCCTATATAGTGCACTACTTCTGTTCAAAAGTAGTGCACTATATAGGGAACAGGGTGCCGTTTTGGTCGCAAAGAGCGAGCTGCATGGCTACGCTCACTGAGTGGTATTAGATGGAACTAGGGTGCTGAACACAAGTGGAAGTGGTTAAGAGTTCAGGAACTGAGTCCCAAATGGTATCCTATTCCCTGGATAGTGCACTACTTTTGACCAGAGCCCTATGGGATGTATCGAAGAGGGGTTGAACATTTGAGTAGGGAGTTATGGTGGACAGGGTTAAAGAGTGATATAAGATAGAGAAGGGTTGGGGGAGAGAGAAGAGAGGAGGAGAGGATTAGACAGGAGAGAGGTGGAGAGGATTAGAGAGGAGAGAGGAGGAGAGGAGTAGAGAGGAGGAGAAACAGAGGAGGAGAAACAGGAGGAGAAACAGAGGAGAAACAGAGGAGGAGAAACATGAGAAGAAACAGAGGAAGAGAAACAGGAGGAGAAACAGAGGAGGAGAAACATGAGAAGAAACCGAGGAGGAGAAACAGGAGGAAAAGAAACAGGAGGAGAAACAGAGGAGGAGAAACAGAGGAGGAGAAACAGGAGAAGAAACCGAGGAGGAGAAACAGGAGGAAAAGAAACAGGAGGAGAAACAGAGGAGGAGAAACAGAGGAGGAGAAACAGGAGGAGAAACAGAGGAGGAGAAACAGGAGGAAAAACAGAGGAGGAGAAACAGGAGGAGAAACAGAGGAGGAGAAACAGGAGGAGAAACAGAGGAAGAGAAACAGGAGGAGAAACAGAGGAGGAGAAACATGAGAAGAAACAGAGGAGGAGAAACAGGAGGAGAAACAGGAGGAGAAACAGAGGAGGAGAAAAAGAGGAGGAGATACAGAGGAGGAGAAACAGAGGAGGAGATACAGAGGAGGAGAAACAGAGGAGGAGATACAGAGGAGGAGATACAGAGGAGGAGAAACAGAGGAGGAGAAACAGGAGGAGAAACAGAGGAGGAGAAACAGGAGGAGAAACAGGAGGAGAAACAGAGGAGGAGAAACAGGAGGAGGAGAAACAGGAGGAGGAGAAACAGGGGAGGAGAAACAGGAGGAGGAGAAACAGGAGGAGGATAAACAGGGGAGGAGAAACAGGGGGAGAAACAGAGGAGGAGAAACAGAGGAGGAGAAACAGAGGAGGAGAAACAGGAGAAGAAACAGGAGAAACAGAGGAGGAGAAACAGAGGAGGAGAAACAGGAGGAGGAGAAACAGAGGAGGAGATACAGAGGAGGAGAAACAGAGGAGGAGATACAGAGGAGGAGAAACAGAGGAGGAGAAACAGGAGGAGAAACAGAGGAGGAGAAACAGGAGGAGAAACAGAGGAGGAGAAACATGAGGAGGAGAAACAGGAGGAGGAGAAACAGGGGAGGAGAAACAGGAGGAGGAGAAACAGGAGGAGGAGAAACAGGGGAGGAGAAACAGGGGGAGAAACAGAGGAGGAGAAACAGAGGAGGAGAAACAGAGGAGGAGAAACAGGAGAAGAAACAGGAGAAACAGAGGAGGAGAAACAGAGGAGGAGAAACAGGAGGAGGAGAAACAGGAGGAGAAACAGAGGAGGAGAAACAGAGGAGAAGAAACAGAGGAGAAACACGAGAAGAAACAGAGGAGGAGAAACAGAGGAGGAGAAACATGAGAAGAAACAGAGGAGGAGAAACAGAGGAGGAGAAACAGAGGAGGAGAAACATGAGAAGAAACAGAGGAGGAGAAACAGGAGGAGAAACAGAGGAGGAGAAACATGAGGAGTAGAAACAGGAGGAGGAGAAACAGGGGAGGAGAAACAGGAGGAGGAGAAACAGGAGGAGGAGAAACAGGGGAGGAGAAACAGGGGGAGAAACAGAGGAGGAGAAACAGAGGAGGAGAAACAGAGGAGGAGAAACAGAGGAGGAGAAACAGGAGAAGAAACAGGAGAAACAGAGGAGGAGAAACAGAGGAGGAGAAACAGGAGAAGAAACAGGAGAAACAGATGAGGAGAAACAGAGGAGGAGAAACATGAGAAGAAACAGAGTAGGAGAAACAGGAGGAGGAGAAACAGGGGAGGAGAAACAGAGGAGAAACAGGGGAGGAGAAACAGGACGAGAAACAGGAGGAGAAACAGAGGAGACACAGAGGAGGAGAAACAGAGAAGAAACAGAGGAGGAGAAACAGGAGGAGGAGAAACAGGGGGAGAAACAGAGGAGGAGAAACAGAGGAGGAGAAACAGAGGAGAAACAGGAGGAGAAACAGAGGAGGACCAGGAGGAGAAACAGAGGAGGAGAAACAGGAGGAGGAGAAACAGGAGGAGGAGAAACAGGAGGAGAAACAGAGGAGGAGAAACAGAGGAGGGGAAACATGAGGAGGAGAAACAGAGGAGGAGAAACAGGAGGAGAAACAGAGGAGGAGAAACAGAGGAGGAGAAACAGGAGGAGGAGAAACAGGAGGAGAAACAGATGAGGAGAAACAGAGGAGAAGAAACAGAGGAGGAGAAACATGAGAAGAAACAGAGGAGGAGAAACAGAGGAGGAGAAACATGAGAAGAAACAGAGGAGGAGAAACAGAGGAGGAGAAACAGAGGAGGAGAAACAGAGGAGGAGAAACAGAGGAGGAGAAACATGAGAAGAAACAGAGGAGGATAAACAGGAGTAGGAGAAACAGAGGAGGAGAAACAGGAGAAGAAACAGAGGAGGAGAAACAGAGGGAGAAACAGGAGGAGAAACAGATGAGAAACAGAGGAGGAGAAACATGAGAAGAAACAGAGGAGGAGAAACAGGAGGAGGAGAAACAGGGGAGGAGAAACAGGAGAAGAAACAGAGGAGGAGAAACAGGGGGAGAAACAGGAGGAGAAACAGAGGAGGAGAAACAGAGAAGAAACAGAGGAGGAGAAACATGAGAAGAAACAGAGGAGGAGAAACAGGGGGAGAAACAGGAGGAGAAACAGAGGAGGAGAAACAGAGGAGGAGAAACAGGAGGAGGAGAAACAGGAGGAGAAACAGAGGAGGAGAAACAGAGGAGGAGAAACAGAGGAGGAGAAACAGGAGGAGAAACAGAGGAGGAGAAACAGAGGAGGAGAAACAGGAGGAGGAGAAACAGAGGAGGAGAAACATGAGAAGAAACAGAGGAGGAGAAACAGAGGAGGAGAAACAGAGGAGGAGAAACATGAGAAGAAACAGAGGAGGAGAAACAGGAGGAGAAACAGGAGGAGAAACAGGAGGAGAAACAGAGGAGGAGAAACAGGAGGAGGAGAAACAGAGGAGGAGAAACAGAGGAGGAGAAACATGAGAAGAAACAGAGGAGGAGAAACAGGAGTAGGAGAAACAGGGGAGGAGAAACAGGAGAAGAAACAGAGGAGGAGAAACAGAGGGAGAAACAGGAGGAGAAACAGAGGAGAAACAGAGGAGAAGAAACATGAGAAGAAACAGAGGAGGAGAAACAGGAGGAGGAGAAACAGGGGAGGAGAAACAGGAGAAGAAACAGAGGGGCGAGAAACAGGAGGAGAAACAGAGGAGGAGAAACAGAGAAGAAACAGAGGAGGAGAAACAGGAGGAGGAGAAACAGGGGGAGAAACAGAGGAGGAGAAACAGAGGAGGAGAAACAGAGGAGGAGAAACAGGAGGAGAAACAGAGGAGGAGAAACAGGAGGAGAAACAGAGGAGGAACAGGAGGAGAAACAGGAGGAGAAACAGAGGAGAAACAGAAGAGAAACAGAGGAGTTGAAACAAGAGGAGAAACAGAGGAGAAACAGAGGAGGAAACAGGAGGAGAAACAGAGGAGAAATAAAGGAGAAACAGGAGGGGAAACAGAGAATGAGAAACAGGAGGAGAAACAGGAGGGGAAACAGAGGATGAGAAACAGGAGGAGAAACAGGAGGAGAAACAGGAGGGGAAACAGAGGATGAGAAACAGGAGGAGAAACAGGAGGAGAAACAGAGGAGAAACAGAGGAGGAACAGGAGGAGAAACAGGAGGAGAAAGAAAAGGAGAAGGGAGGAGGGAGAGGAGGAGGAGGAGAAAGGTGTTGTTTCGCTTACGATTCACAACTCCAACAGTGACATCTCTCCCTATCGCTGGGTTATTGTGGGACGCGTTACAGGTTTTTATCCGACCACTGGAGGAAACAGGCTGACTGATGCTGTCGTCTGATATTGTGTCCTATTAAACCGCCTTCTCTGTCGTTTTGATTTGACCCAAATGTGACTAAGTACATTTTATTTACCAAATCAATGTATTTATAAAGCCCTTCTTACATCAGCTGATATCTCAAAGTGCTGTACAGAAACCCAGCCTTAAACCCCCAAACAGCAAGCAATGCAGTTGTGGAAGCACAGTGGCTAGGAAAAACTCCCTAGAAAGGCCAAAACCTAGGAAGAAACCTAGAGAGGAACCAGGCTCTGAGGGGTGTGGCCAGTACCCGTGGGGAATGTGTGCGCGTG
>NC_048582.1:66516978-66546978 GCF_013265735.2 Oncorhynchus mykiss
GAGGGAGAAGGAGAGAGAGGGGGAGGAAGGGAGAGAGAGGGATAGAGAGGGAGGGAGAGGGAGGGAGAGGGAAGGAAAGAGAGGAGGGAGAGAGAGGGAGAGGGAGGGAGGAAGAGAGAGGGAGGGAGAGAGAGAGAGGGAGAGAGGGAGGGAGAGGGAGAGCGAGAGAGGGAGATAGAGATATGAGAGAGAAATGGAGAGAGAGAGCGAGAGAGAGGGAGAGAGAGACAGGGAGAGAGAGGGAGAGGGAGAGAGAGGGGGAGGAAGGGAGAGGGAGGGAGAGGGAGGGATAGAGAGGGAGGGAGAGAGGGGAGTGAGGGAGAGAGGGAGAGGGAGCGAGAGAGAGGGATAGAGAGGGAGGGAGAGGGAGGGAGAGGGAAGGAAAGAGAGGAGGGAGAGAGAGGGAGAGGGAGGGAGGAAGAGAGAGGGAGGGAGAGAGAGAGAGGGAGAGAGGGAGGGAGAGGGAGAGCGAGAGAGGGAGATAGAGATATGAGAGAGAAATGGAGAGAGAGAGCGAGAGAGAGGGAGAGAGAGACAGGGAGAGAGAGGGAGAGGGAGAGAGAGGGGGAGGAAGGGAGAGGGAGGGAGAGGGAGAGGGAAGGAAAGAGAGGAGGGAGAGAGAGGGAGAGGGAGGGAGGAAGAGAGAGGGAGGGAGAGAGAGAGAGGGAGAGAGGGAGGGAGAGGGAGAGCGAGAGAGGGAGATAGAGATATGAGAGAGAAATGGAGAGAGAGAGCGAGAGAGAGGGAGAGAGAGACAGGGAGAGAGAGGGAGAGGGAGAGAGAGGGGGAGGAAGGGAGAGGGAGGGATAGAGAGGGAGGGAGAGGGAGAGAGGGGAGTGAGGGAGAGAGGGAGAGGGAGCGAGAGAGAGGGATAGAGAGGGAGGGAGAGGGAGGGAGAGGGAAGGAAAGAGAGGAGGGAGAGAGAGGGAGAGGGAGGGAGGAAGAGAGAGGGAGGGAGAGAGAGAGAGGGAGAGAGGGAGGGAGAGGGAGAGCGAGAGAGGGAGATAGAGATATGAGAGAGAAATGGAGAGAGAGAGCGAGAGAGAGGGAGAGAGAGACAGGGAGAGAGAGGGAGAGGGAGAGAGAGGGGGAGGAAGGGAGAGGGAGGGAGAGGGAGAGGGAGAGAAGGGGAGAGAGGGGAGAGAGGGAGAGGGAGCGAGAGAGAAGGATAGAGAGGGAGGGAGAGGGAGAGAAGGGGAGAGAGGGGAGAGAGGGAGAGGGAGCGAGAGAGAGTGATAGAGAGGGAGGGAGAGGGAGAGGGAAGGAAAGAGAGGAGGGAGAGGGAGGGAAAGAGAGGAGGGAGAGAGAGGGAGAGGGAAGGAAAGAGAGGAGGGAGAGAGAGGGAGAGGGAGAGGGAAGGAAAGAGAGGAGGGAGAGAGAGGGAACGGGAGGGAGAGAGATTCAACAGTATTGTATTGTACTCCAGTGTAGAGTGTGTGTGTGTGTGTGTGTGTGTGTGTGTGTGTGTGTGTGTGTGTGTGTGTGTGTGTGTGGATGGGAATTTGGCTCGGAACGTGTTTGGTCTTCCTCTGTGTGTCTGTCCCCTCAATCCCCATTATCAGGGAAAGGTTCAAAGGTCCCAAATGGGGCACATAGACTACCCATAGGGCTCTGCTCAGAAGATATGCATTATTTAGGGCATCAGTTGGGACACAGACTCAGTTCCTTCCTGTCCCGCCTCCAAACACAAAGTGCTGATGTGATCGTTGGTTTCTCCACAGATAATCACGTTGTGTTTCTATAGTAACTGACCATGTGATCGTTGGTTTCTTCACAGAGATCCATGTTGTGTTTCTATAGTAACTGACCATGTGATCGTTGGTTTCTTCACAGAGATCCATGTTGTGTTTCTATAGTAACTGACCATGTGATGGTTGGTTTCTTCACAGAGATCCATGTTGTGTTTCTATAGTAACTGACCATGTGATCATTGGTTTCTTCACAGAGATCCATGTTGTGTTTCTATAGTAACTGACCATGTGATGGTTGGTTTCTTCACAGAGATCCATGTTCTGTTTCTATAGTAACGGACCATGTGATGGTTGGTTTCTTCACAGAGATCCATGTTGTGTTTCTATAGTAACTGACCATGTGATGGTTGGTTTCTTCACAGAGATCCATGTTGTGTTTCTATAGTAACTCACCATGTGATCATTGGTTTCTTCACAGAGATCCATGTTGTGTTTCTATAGTAACTGACCATGTGATCATTGGTTTCTTCACAGAGATCCGTGTTGTGTTTCTATAGTAACTGACCAGGTGATGGTTGGTTTCTTCACAGAGATCCATGTTGTGTTTCTATAGTAACTGACCATGTGATGGTTGGTTTCTTCACAGAGATCCATGTTGTGTTTCTATAGTAACTGACCATGTGATCGTTGGTTTCTTCACAGATAATCATGTTGTGTTTCTATAGTAACTGACCATGTGATGGTTGGTTTCTTCACAGAGATCCATGTTCTGTTTCTATAGTAACTGACCATGTGATGGTTGGTTTCTTCACAGAGATCCATGTTGTGTTTCTATAGTAACTGAACATGTGATGGTTGGTTTCTTCACAGAGATCCATGATGTGTTTCTATAGTAACTGACCATGTGATCGTTGGTTTCTTCACAGAGATCCATGTTGTGTTTCTATAGTAACTGACCATGTGATCGTTGGTTTCTTCACAGAGATCCATGTTGTGTTTCTATAGTAACTGACCATGTGATCGTTGGTTTCTTCACAGAGATCCATGTTGTGTTTCTATAGTAACTGACCAGGTGATCGTTGGTTTCTTCACAGAGATCCATGTTGTGTTTCTATAGTAACTGACCAGGTGATCGTTGGTTTCTTCACAGAGATCCATGTTGTGTTTCTATAGTAACTGACCATGTGATCGTTGGTTTCTCCACAGATAATCATGTTGTGTTTCTATAGTAACTGACCATGTGATGGTTGGTTTCTTCACAGAGATCCATGTTGTGTTTCTATAGTAACTGACCATGTGATCGTTGGTTTCTTCACAGAGATCCATGTTGTGTTTCTATAGTAACTGACCATGTGATGGTTGGTTTCTTCACAGAGATCCATGTTGTGTTTCTATAGTAACTGACCATGTGATCGTTGGTTTCTTCACAGAGATCCATGTTGTGTTTCTATAGTAACTGACCATGTGATGGTTGGTTTCTTCACAGATAATAATGTTGTGTTTCTATAGTAACTGACCATGTGATGGTTGGTTTCTTCACAGAGATCCATGTTGTGTTTCTATAGTAACTGACCATGTGATGGTTGGTTACTTCACAGAGATCCATGTTGTGTTTCTATAGTAACTGACCATGTGATCGTTGGTTTCTTCACAGAGATCCATGTTGTGTTTCTATAGTAACTGACCATGTGATGGTTGGTTTCTTCACAGAGATCCATGTTGTGTTTCTATAGTAACTGACCATGTGATCGTTGGTTTCTTCACAGAGATCCATGTTGTGTTTCTATAGTAACTGACCATGTGATCATTGGTTTCTTCACAGAGATCCATGTTGTGTTTCTATAGTAACTGACCATGTGATGGTTGGTTTCTTCACAGAGATCCATGTTGTGTTTCTATAGTAACTGACCATGTGATCATTGGTTTCTTCACAGAGATCCATGTTGTGTTTCTATAGTAACTGACCATGTGATGGTTGGTTTCTTCACAGAGATCCTTGTTGTGTTTCTATAGTAACTGACCATGTGATGGTTGGTTTCTCCACAGAGATCCATGTTGTTTTTCTATAGTAACTGACCACTGTGTATACAGTAGGTCTACCATGCTCTACGGTAGTGACTCAGGATTCATCCCAAATGGCACTCTATTCCCTTTATAGTCCTGTCAAAAGTAGTGCACTATATAGGGAATAGGGTGCCATTGCCATAGGGCCCTGGTCAAAAGTAGTGCACTATATAGGGTGCCATTGGCCATAGGGCTCTGGTAAAAAAGTTGTGCACAATATAGGGAATAGGGTGCCATTTGGAACACAGCTAGGCTGTCAGTTGAGAAAAGTCTTCTCGATACTGCTTGAACTTCATATTTCTCCTGTCAGGCCCCAACGTTGACATCCCAACCTCTCCAGAGAGTGTGGGCTGGTGGATGTCATGGCGCATACCAATGCTGCGACAGGCAATCAAGCCTGACGGGATTCAGTTTTGACAGACAAGGCTGTGGAGGAGTGAGACGGCTCCTCTGTGCTCCTCGCAATACAAACAATGAGAGCCAATCTAGTTCTCATTCTAATCATATCGAATTAACCTCATTCAAATCACCGAATCTATTGAGTGGAGACATGAATTAATTATCACAGATGCTATAGCCAAGACTAATGAGCCAGCAGGAGAGTACACCAACCTGCCGGGCGACCAACAGGCCTGTTGCTCAGCTACTGTAACCAAGGCCTTTTATTTCCCACAATGCTGTTCATAGCACTGTTCACCACTGGCTGGCTGAGGCAATGACAAGAGCTCCGCCCCGGTGGCACATAATGTACATTACAGCTGTCCTCCTGTAGGTTTTAACTCCGCCCCGGTGGCACATAATGTACATTACAGCTGTCCTCCTGTAGGTTTTAACTCCGCCCCGGTGGCACATAATGTACATTACAGCTGTCCTCCTTTTAACTCCAACCCCAGTTGTAACTAACCTGATTCAGTTTATCAACCAGCTACTTATTACAATTCAGTTTTACCTAGCCACTGTGCTTCAACATCTGCATTGCTTGCTGTTTGGGGGTTTTAGGCTGGGTTTCTGAACAGCACTTTGTGACAAATCAAAGTTTATAAATACATTTGATTGATCGATAGATTAGGGTTGGAGTGAAAACCTGCAGGACGGTAGCTCTCCAGAAACAGGGTTGTGCAGCCCTGCCCTATACGTATAGTATGCTGCTTTTTACCAACCCTGTGGGGTATCCATGGAGATGACATACGTACCTCAATGCTGTAGAACTTAGATGGTTCTTAGATTCTTTCTTAGAACGGTCTGTACTAGACGATCTTTGGCAGAACTTCCCCTAGCCTCCCTTGGCAACCACAGCAGTGGATAGAGATACAGAGGGAGAGGGGATATGTCATGTGTAATGTACTGTAACAACACTGACTCTGACCTTACATGATAAGGCACATTTATGAAATATGAACTCGTAGAGAGAGAGAAGAGGGAAGGGTAGATAGATGGAGGGAAGGGAAGGGAGAGGGAGGAAGGACAGAAGGGAGGAGAGAGAGAGAGAGAGAGAGGGAGAGAGAGAGAGAGAGAGAGAGAGAGAGAGAGAGAGAGAGAGAGAGAGAGAGAGAGAGAGAGAGAGAGAGAGAGAGAGAGAGAGAGAGAGAGAGAGAGAGAGAGAGAGAGAGAGAGAGAGAGAGAGAGAGAGAGAGAGAGAGAGAGAGAGAGAGAGAGAGAGAGAGAGAGAGAGAGAGAGAGAGAGGATGGAAGGGAGAGAGAATGGAAGGGAGAGAGAGAGATGATGGAATCACCACCATGTGCTACTGCAGCTATTCTCTTTCAGCTGAGGTACTTAATCTAAATTGCTCCTCTTACAAAAATGGTCTCCAGAATTGCTAATCAGCTTTGCAGCAAAACGTCAGTTAAATGTATTGGGCACTAAGGTGTACAGCGCTCAAAACTCCCCAGAACACTATCATGTGTATGCTTGTTTTCTTTGACAGTACAATTAGTATTCATTTACATTCTGGTCTGATTTGAACATGTACACGTGGCTCTGCTGTTCTTAAGGTTAATAACATAAATGGGTCAAACAAAACCTGGTAATACCAGCATACCGTTGCATAAACACTACAAGAAACAATTACCCACAAGAACATGGGGGGGGAACAGAGGGTTAAATACGCAACATGGAATTGATGGAATTGGAACCAGGTGTGATACAAGACAAAACCAATGGAAAATGAAAAGTGGATCGGCGATGGCTCGAAGGTCGGTGACGTCGACCGCCAAACACCGCTCGAACAAGGAGAGGGACCAACTTCGGCGGAAGTCGTAACATTAAGAGAAGAGGAGGGGGTTATGAAGAGAAGGAGAAGGTTATTAAGAGAAGAGGAGAAGGAATGACTATGGGGAGTAGGAGGGCAAGACACACAGCTTTCTAACAAGCATGAAGTATGAAGCATCCGGCAGAAATGGAAAGATGGAGAGATGGGAAAACATATCGAGGGACACAGACAGAGAGATAGAGATCAAGCAGACAGAGAGATAGAGATCATGCAGATAGAGAGATAGAGATCAAGCAGACAGAGATATAGAGATCATGCAGATAGAGAGATGGAGATCATGCAGACAGAGATAAACATCAGCGCCACAGGTAACTTCCACAAAGCTGTGAACGATCTGAGAGACAAGGCAAGAAGGGCATTCTATGCCATCAAAAGAAACTAAATTTCAACATACCAATTAGGATTTGGCTAAAAATACTTGAATCAGTCATAGAGCCCATTGCCCTTTATGGTTGTGAGGTCTGGGGTCCGCTCACCAACCAAGACTTCACAAAATGGGACAAACACCAAATTGAGACTCTGCACGCAGAATTCTGCAAAAATATCCTCCGTGTACAACGTAGAACACCAAATAATGCATGCAGAGCAGAATTAGGCCGATACCCACTAATTATCAAAATCCAGAAAAGAGCCGTTAAATTCTACAACCACCTAAAAGGAAGTGATTCACAAACCTTCCATAACAAAGCCATCACCTACAGAGAGATGAACCTGGAGAAGAGTCCCCTAAGCAAGCTGGTCCTGGGGCTCTGTTCACAAACACAAACACACCCTACAGAGCCCCAGGACAACAGCACAATTAGACCCAACCAAATCATGAGAAAACAAAAAGATAATTACTTGACACATTGGAAAGAATTAACAAAAAAACAGAGCAAACTAGAATGCTATTTGGCCCTAAACAGAGAGTACACAGCGGCAGAATACCTGACCACTGTGACTGACCCAAAATTAAGGAAAGCTTTGACTATGTACAGACTCAGTGAGCATAGCCTTGCTATTGAGAAAGGCCGCCGTAGGCAGACATGGCTCTCAAGAGAAGACAGGCTATGTGCTCACTGCCCACAAAATGAGGTGGAAACTGAGCTGCACTTCCTAACCTCCTGCCCAATGTATGACCATATTAGAGAGACATATTTCCCTCAGATTACACAGATCCACAAAGAATTCGAAAACAAATCCAAATTTGAAAAACTCCCATATCTACTGGGTGAAATTCCACAGTGTGCCATCACAGCAGCAAGATTTGTGACCTGTTGCCACGAGAAAAGGGCAACCAGTGAAGAACACACACCATTGTAAATACAACCCATATTTATGCTTATTTATTTTATCTTGTGTCCTTTAACCATTTGTACATTGTTAAAACACTGTATATATATATATATAATATGACATTTGTAATGTCTTTACTGTTTTGAAACCTCTGTATGTGTAATGTTTACTGTTCATTTTTGTTGTTTTTCACTTTATATTTTCACTTTGTATGTTGTCTACCTCACTTGCTTTGGCAATGTTAACACATGTTTCCCATGCCAATAAAGCCCTTGAATTGAATTGAATTGATAAAGAGATCAAGCAGGCACAGATAGAGATCAAGCAGACAGAGAGATAGTATATATTCACTATATATTATCCACCTCACTTGCTTTGGCAATGTTAACACGTTTCCCATGCCAATAAAGCCATTGAATTGAATTGAATTGATAGAGATCAAGCAGACAGAGAGATAGAGATCAGGCAGACAGAGAGATAGAGATCAAGCAGACAGAAATATAGAGAACAAGCAGTCAGAAATATAGAGATCAAGCAGACAGAAATATAGAGATCAAGCATACAGAAATATAGAGATCAAGCAGACAGAGAGATAGAGATCATGCAGACAGAGTTAGAGATCAAGCAGGCAGAGATAGAGATCAAGCAGACAGAGAGATAGAGATCAAGCAGACAGAGAAATCCAGATCAAGCAGACAGAGAGATAGAGATCAAGCAGAAAAAAGAGATATGGTAGAAATAGATATGGTAGAAATAGATATGGTAGAAAGAGATATGGTAGAAAGAGATATGGTAGAAATAGATATGGTAGAAAGAGATATGGTAGAAATAGATATGGTAGAAAGAGATATGGTAGAAAGAGATATGGTAGAAAGAGATATGGTAGAAAGTGATATGGTAGAAAGAGATATGGTAGAAAGAGATATGGTAGAAAGTGATATGGTAGAAAGTGATATGGTAGAAAGAGATATGGTAGAAAGTGATATGGTAGAAAGTGATATGGTAGAAATAGATATGGTAGAAAGTGATATGGTAGAAAGAGATATGGCAGAAAGAGATATGGTAGAAAGTGATATGGTAGAAAGTGATATGATAGAAAGTGATATGGTAGAAAGTGATATGGTAGAAAAAGATATGGTAGAAATAGATATGGTAGAAAGTGATATGGTAGAAAGAGATATGGTAGAAAGAGATATGGTAGAAAGTGATATGGTAGAAAAAGATATGGTAGAAATAGATATGGTAGAAAGTGATATGGTAGAAAGAGATATGGTAGAAAGAGATATGGTAAAAAGAGATATGGTATCATGCTGCAAAGGAAGATTGAAGGAAAGTGCTGTAAAGCATCTTGGCTGGCTTCTAGACAAATGGAGAGAGAGCGATGAAGAAAGTAAGAGAGAGGAACAAAGGAACAAGAAACATGAATGTGTTAATACATTATTACACACACTCAACACACTGAGATTGGTATTGGTGTGACTGGAAGATGGAAGGGAAAATGAGAGCTACAGTATATGAATATGACAGAGGACAAGAAGGCTAGATCTGAAGGAGAGAGGGAGAGGGAGCGAGAGAGAGAGGAGAGTGATAATAAATGGTGAAGTGCAGAGGAATGAGAGAATCCATGGTCTACTTTGATAATGACTTGACATTTGTAATTAAAATATTTGCATCTAGCTAGAAGAGCGTAGATAGGCAGCACAGTAGTGGAGAGGTCTGAATGAGAGCGCGAACAGGAAGAAAGACGGAGTGTAGTGTGTAGTTGGCTGAGGGAAGAAAGGGGGAGAAAGTAGAGATAAATGAAAGGCTCAGTTAAGGGATTGCAAATTCAAAGTGGTTTATGAAATGGAGAGGGATCGAGCAGAACAACCCCTTCCTTCCCTCCCTCCCTCCCTCCCTCCCTCCCTCCCTCCCTCCCTCCCTCCCTCCCTCCCTCCCTCCCTCCCTCCCTCCCTCCCTCCCTCCCTCCCTCCAGCTCCTCTCGCTCTCTCTCTCTCTCTTCCCCTCTCTCTCTCTCTCTCTTCCCCTCCCTCTCTCTGTGCTCTGTAAACCTGGAACACTGTATTATCCCACACTCTCTGCTGCAGTCAACGAAAAATAAATTATGCTCGGGAACCTGTTTGCTTTAACATTTACCCTGCTGCTTGCTACCACGACTGTTTGTGTTGTTGTTTTAACTGCTGAAGGGTAGCCGGGTTCGACTCTCGTCATCTGCTTACCTGTCGTTTACAATTCCGGCATGCAGATCCAGCGTCACGTACATCGTTAATAGACAGGAGAGGGAGAGAGGAGCTGGTAGGAATAGACGAATGTGACATGTTTATGTTTTGCCGCGGTCAATCCTACACTACGTGTACACTACCTAACGTGCGCATTAATTATATCATAGCGCAATATCTTTCGGGGAGAGCAGTGAGTATGTAGGAATTGGATAGGGCAAGGACAGACGAATATTTAAAAGGACCACTGTTGAACAGTATAGGTTTCCATCGGATTTATTGCTATTTCTCTCTAAATGATTTCACCATCTATACATTTTTTCCCCAGAGACTTTATGTTATTGGAATATTTGCAACAGCGCTAAGTCACTCGTTTTATTTCAGTACCCTGGACAGCGCTAAGTCACTCGTTTTATTTCAGTACCCTGGACTGAACCAAAGTATGGTCGGAGCCGAGGACAAACTAAAAAATCATTATCTTATGCAACGTTTTCTTACCTGTTATTGATATCGAAAGAGCAAGTGGAATTAAGAGACGTCTGACCTACGTGTGCTGTTAATTGACATGTGTTTCTGTTAATTTTTACATAACTTTCACCCGGTCAGCTATTGATTGCGCTAAATGTGTAACTGCAAGAGGATACCCGTCTACCTGCAAATTATATCCAACCGACTCTATTTATAGTCTAGGTGACTATGGATTTGTCTCGTTAATATTATGATTTGTCTCATAATATTGTCCCGAGACCAACACGTGTTGAGTGTAGACAGAAGAAGAATCATTTAGAGGCAGAAAAACAGCATTTTGTGTAGGTTGCTTAGACTTAACAGTTCCATTTATTTACAGACCAAAACCAAAGTTACCCTTCAGCAGAACTAGTGTTGAGATAGGTTGGCTATTTAATGAGGGATATAAATAGTTTATTTTGTCTTGACAAAACACGCAACTTTCAAGAGTTATTGACACAGCTACAGCAGAACAATATCAGAGGAGAATTAGTCACCAAGACAATTCTCATACATAAGCAGCATACATCTTTCAAACCAAGTTTCTGAGACTCTAAAACTTCCAACATGGCGGTGTCCTGTCAAAGTCTACCCGAGGTTCGACGCTCCATCATCGGCCAGACACTGATCTTTGCCTCGCTGACTTTACTCCTCTCTTGGTCCTGCCCGGCTCTAGGCAAGAAGAAGCTCTACATCGGTGCCCTCTTCCCGATGAGCGGAGGCTGGCCCGGGGGCCAAGCATGCCTCCCTTCCGCTCAGATGGCCCTCGACTTGGTGAACAAGAGAACGGATATACTGCCGGAGTACGAGCTGGAACTGATCCACTACGATAGCATGGTGAGTAGCCTAGCCTGATACACTAAATATCTTGGTGAGTAGCCTAGCCCGATACACTAAATAGCCTGGTGAGTAGCCTAGCCTGATACACTAAATAGCATGGTGAGTAGCCTAGCCTAGCCTGATACACTAAATAGCATGGTGAGTAGCCTAGCCTGATACACTAAATAGCATGATGAGTAGCCTAGCCTATCCTGATACACTAAATAGCATGGTGAGTAGCCTAGCCTGATACACTAAATAGCATGGTGAGAAGCCTAGCCTGATACACTAAATAGCATGATGAGTAGCCTAGCCTGATACACTAAATAGCATGGTGAGTAGCATAGCCTGATACACTAAATAGCATGGTGAGTAGCCTAGCCTGATACACTAAATAGCATGATGAGTAGCCTAGCCTATCCTGATACACTAAATAGCATGGTGAGTAGCCTAGCCTGATACACTAAATAGCATGGTGAGTAGCCTAGCCTGATACACTAAATAGCGTGATGAGTAGCCTAGCCTGATACACTAAATAGCATGGTGAGTAGCATAGCATGATACACTAAATAGCGTGATGAGTAGCCTAGCCTGATACACTAAATAGCATGGTGAGTAGCCTAGCCTAGCCTGATACACTAAATAGCATGATGAGTAGCCTAGCCTAGCCTGATGCACTAAATAGCACGATGAGTAACCTAGCAGGCTAGGCTAAGTAGCATGGTGAATAGCCTAGCCTGATACACTTAATAGCATGATGAGTAGCTTAGCCTGATACACTAAATAGCATGGTGAGTAGCATAGCCTGATACACTAAATAGCATGGTGAGTAGCCTAGCCTGATACACTAAATAGCATGATGAGTAGCCTAGCCTATCCTGATACACTAAATAGCATGGTGAGTAGCCTAGCCTGATACACTAAATAGCATGGTGAGTAGCCTAGCCTGATACACTAAATAGCGTGATGAGTAGCCTAGCCTGATACACTAAATAGCATGGTGAGTAGCATAGCCTGATACACTAAATAGCGTGATGAGTAGCCTAGCCTGATACACTAAATAGCATGGTGAGTAGCCTAGCCTAGCCTGATGCACTAAATAGCACGATGAGTAACCTAGCAGGCTAGGCTAAGTAGCATGGTGAATAGCCTAGCCTGATACACTTAATAGCATGATGAGCAGCTTAGCCTGATACACTAAATAGCATGGTGAGTAGCCTAGCCTAGCCTGATGCACTAAATAGCATGATGAGTAACCTAGCAGGCTAGGCTAAGTAGCATGGTGAGTAGCCTAGCCTGATACACTAAATAGCATGGTGAGTAGCCTAGGCTAAGCTATAGGCAAAGTGCACTTTAAGTTCCTATAGGTATAACAACTTGTAATAGGAATGTAAGGTTGATGCATTGACTGCATGATTTCTGTGTAAACATCCAAAGTGTCTGATTTACGTGGTTTGTACGGTTGTGTTAATAATTCAGACTGGAACGTTATTCGTGTTGTAGAACAGCATTGTGTCATAATGACTTGCTTTTATCACAACTTTGTCTTGCCTATATTTTGTGTAATATGAATACCAAGTCTGTCATGCGTGCAAGCTGTCATGCGTGCAATCTGTCATGCGTGCAATCTGTCATGCGTGCAATCTGTCATGCGTGCAATCCCATAATTAGGATAATAAACTGTCCTCTGTGAATTTCTCTAATTTCCTCAGTCATTATTTTTTTAATGAGCGCCAATAGACTGTATCTTTGATTCATGTTCTTTAAGACGGGCTAAAACCACTCAGTAGAAAATGTAGCTTATGAGCATTGGTCATCATTATGTAGCCTCTGTTATTCTATTCAATAGAATCAGAAACCCCTTTATTCAAGTACAATTACTGGTGAAATTGCTAGTGCTGACAACAATAAACAGAATATTCAGACAGAGTGCATAATATGTTTAGGAGTATTGGACTCTCTCTCTCTCTCTCTCTCTCTCTCTCTCTCTCTCTCTCTCTCTCTCTCTCTCTCTCTCTACCATTCTGCCTCTTCTTCCCACCTGCGTCCCTCCTCCACATCATGGGAGAGAGATGCCAACACACCACACTCACAGTCTGGAAATAGTTAAATGCACTGTGACTGGCTGGTGTTGCTAAGAACATTGCTCTGATTGGTTGGAACTGCTCTGCATTGGAACCCCACTTCAAAAGACTGGGGGGGGGGGGTAGAAAGGGAGAAGGGGGAGGGTGGTTAGAGGTTGGCATAACAACAGTAACCAAGACGACTGCGGTTCATACAAACAGAGAGCTACAGATTTCTCTCCAAGAAAAGGGAAAGATTGTGCGCTTACTATCGTTGCTTGAACAGGGAAACAGATGGATGGCGAGGTGATGTGAGTCTGCCTGTTGCGGTGAGCTCCTATTGAGTGTTCAGCGTAGTTAGCCAAATGTAAGAAGTCATCCATCATAGGCACTTACACAGCCACACACAGCCCGTCCAAGTGTCTTCCAGGTCAGCTGCATAGGACTCTGGTGAAAAGTAGTGCACTATGTACTGTAGGGCCCATAGGACTCTGGTGAAAAGTAGTGCACTATGTACTGTAGGGCCCATAGGACTCTGGTGAAAAGTAGTGCACTATGTACTGTAGGGCCCATAGGACTCTGGTGAAAAGTAGTGCACTATGTACTGTAGGGCCCATAGGACTCTGGTGAAAAGTAGTGCACTATGTACTGTAGGGCCCATAGGACTCTGGTGAAAAGTAGTGCACTATGTACTGTAGGGCCCATAGGACTCTGGTGAAAAGTAGTGCACTATGTACTGTAGGGCCCATAGGACACTGGTGAAAAGTAGTGCACTATGTACTGTAGGGCCCATAGGACTCTGGTGAAAAGTAGTGCACTATGTACTGTAGGGCCCATAGGACTCTGGTGAAAAGTAGTGCACTATGAACTGTAGGGCCCATAGGACTCTGGTGAAAAGTAGTGCACTATGAACTGTAGGGCCCATAGGACTCTGGTGAAAAGTAGTGCACTATGTACTGTAGGGCCCATAGGACTCTGGTGAAAAGTAGTGCACTATGTACTGTAGGGCCCATAGGACTCTGGTGAAAAGTAGTGCACTATGTACTGTAGGGCCCATAGGACTCTGGTGAAAAGTAGTGCACTATGTACTGTAGGGCCCATAGGACTCTGGTGAAAAGTAGTGCACTATGTACTGTAGGGCCCATAGGACTCTGGTGAAAAGTAGTGCACTATGTACTGTAGGGCCCATAGGACTCTGGTGAAAAGTAGTGCACTATGTAGGGAGGGGTTAGAATAATTGAGAACACTCCCCATGAGTATCGCTCTGGATTAGTGGCTCTTTTTGTTTACACAGACATTGATTTGATTTGATAGTAAGAAGGAGGGCAACGTTCTCCAAAACCTATTCATGGACATAACGTCAGATTTAGATGGTGAGCATTAGCAATGAGGATTTACAAGAAAACAAGTCCAAAAGGCTGCATTTATTTCTAAGTTTAGGATGGATGGAGTTTTATGTCTAAGTTTGGGATGGATGGAGTTTTATGTCTAAGTTTAGGATGGATGGAGTTTTATTTCTAAGTTTAGGATGGATGGAGTTTTATTTCTAAGTTTAGGATGGATGGAGTTTTATGTCTATGTTTAGGATGGATGGAGTTTTATTTCTAAGTTTAGGATGGATGGAGTTTTATGTCTAAGTTTAGGATGGATGGAGTTTTATTTCTAAGTTTAGGATGGATGGAGTTTTATTTCTAAGTTTAGGATGGATGGAGTTTTATTTATTCGTTTAGGATGGATGGAGTTTTATTTCTAAGTTTAGGATGGATGGAGTTTTATTTCTAAGTTTAGGATGGATGGAGTTTTATTTCTAAGTTTAGGATGGATGGAGTTTTATTTCTAAATTTAGGATGGATGGAGTTTTATTTCTAAGTTTAGGATGGATGGAGTTTTATTCGTGAGTGTAGGATGGATGGAGTTTTATTTCTAAGTTTAGGATGGATGGAGTTTTATTTCTAAGTTTAGGATGGATGGAGTTTTATTTCTAAGTTTAAGATGGATGGAGTTTTATGTCTAAGTTTAGGATGGATGGAGTTTTATGTCTAAGTTTAGGATGGATGGAGTTTTATTCGTGAGTGTAGGATGGATGGAGTTTTATTTCTAAGTTTAGGATGGATGGAGTTTTATTTCTAAGTTTAGGATGGATGGAGTTTTATTTCTAAGTTTAGGATGGATGGAGTTTTATGTCTAAGTTTAGGATGGATGGAGTTTAATGTCTAAGTTTAGGATGGATGGAGTTCTATGTCTAAGTTTAGGATGGATGGAGTTTTATGTCTAAGTTTAGGATGGATGGAGTTTTATGTCTAAGTTTAGGATGGATGGAGTTTTATGTCTAAGTTTAGGATGGATGGAGTTTTATTTCTAAGTTTAGGATGGATGGAGTTTTATGTCTAAGTTTAGGATGGATGGAGTTTTATGTCTAAGTTTAGGATGGATGGAGTTTTATGTCTAAGTTTAGGATGGATGGAGTTTTATGTCTAAGTTTAGGATGGATGGAGTTTTATTTCTAAGTTTAGGATGGATGGAGTTTTATTTCTAAGTTTAGGATGGATGGAGTTTAATGTCTAAGTTTAGGATGGATGGAGTTTTATTTCTAAGTTTAGGATGGATGGAGTTTTATTTCTAAGTTTAGGATGGATGGAGTTTTATTTCTAAGTTTAGGATGGATGGAGTTTTATGTCTAAGTTTAGGATGGATGGAGTTTTATTTCTATGTTTAGGATGGATGGAGTTTTATTTCTAAGTTTAGGATGGATGGAGTTTTATTTCTAAGTTTAGGATGGATGGAGTTTTATTTCTAAGTTTAGGATGGATGGAGTTTTATTTCTAAGTTTAGGATGGATGGAGTTTTATTTCTAAGTTTAGGATGGATGGAGTTTTATGTCTAAGTTTAGGATGGATGGAGTTCTATGTCTAAGTTTAGGATGGATGGAGTTTTATGTCTAAGTTTAGGATGGATGGAGTTTTATGTCTAAGTTTAGGATGGATGGAGTTTTATTTCTAAGTTTAGGATGGATGGAGTTTAATGTCTAAGTTTAGGATGGATGGAGTTTTATTTCTAAGTTTAGGATGGATGGAGTTTTATGTCTAAGTTTAGGATGGATGGAGTTCTATGTCTAAGTTTAGGATGGATGGAGTTTTATGTCTAAGTTTAGGATGGATGGAGTTTTATGTCTAAGTTTAGGATGGATGGAGTTTTATGTCTAAGTTTAGGATGGATGGAGTTTTATTTCTAAGTTTAGGATGGATGGAGTTTCATTTCTAAGTTTAGGATGGATGGAGTTTTATGTCTATGTTTAGGATGGATGGAGTTTTATTTCTAAGTTTAGGATGGATGGAGTTTTATTCGTGAGTGTAGGATGGATTGGGTTTAACCTCCACACCAGGCCTTCATAACCTTCATCAAAACGCCTGTGAATCTCCCTGTCGCTCTCTCTTTCTCTCTCTCTCCACACCAGGCCTCCATAACCTTCATCAAAACGCCTGTGAATCTCTCTGTCGCTCTCTCTTTCTCTCTCTCTCCACACCAGGCCTCCATAACCTTCATCAAAACGCCTGTGAATCTCTCTGTCGCTCTCTCTTTCTCTCTCTCTACACACCAGGCCTCCATAGCCTTCATCAAAACGCCTGTGAATCTCTCTGTCGCTCTCTCTTTCTCTCTCTCTACACACCAGGCCTCCATAGCCTTCATCAAAACGCCTGTGAATCTCTCTGTCGCTCTCTCTTTCTCTCTCTCTCCACACCAGGCCTTCATAACCTTCATCAAAACGCCTGTGAATCTCCCTGTCGCTCTCTCTTTCTCTCTCTCTCCACACCAGGCCTTCATAACCTTCATCAAAACGCCTGTGAATCTCCCTGTCGCTCTCTCTTTCTCTCTCTCTCCACACCAGGCCTCCATAACCTTCATCAAAACACCTGTGAATCTCTCTGTCGCTCTCTCTTTCTCTCTCTCTCTCCACACCAGGCCTCCTTAACCTTCATCAAAACACCTGTGAATCTCTCTGTCGCTCTCTCTTTCTCTCTCTCTCTCTCCACACCAGGCCTCCTGTAACCCATCTGTCAGCAACACTTAAGTGACGGTTTATAAGCGGTTTTTTGTTTTATTGACGGGATTGACTTCTTGCGACCCCCTATAAAATCATCTGATATATTTAAAGGAACCCTGCACTGTCAAGCCATTTTCAAATAGTCAATACTTGAGAATGAACTTGATTATATATTTATGAAGTGTTCATCTCTAGCCTATTCATATGAATAATGGAAAGTGTCTCTGTGAAGGAAAATAATCGTGCTGTTCCAGTCCAGATGAGTCTTTACAATATCGCTGATACTTCGTCCAAATATTTAACAGCTGCTTGCTATTCCTTTCGGGAGTCTGTAGAATTCTTAACATTCGGAGCGTTCTAAAAAAATCCTGAAAGTCAATGGCTGCATTTGGCACGCTTCGTAGTGCCTGTGCATCTCTCTGTCTCGCTCTGTCTCAGCCCTTCACTCAGGCAAGCAGAGGTGCTCAATACTAAACAGTTGAAAATACAAAAATATCTACATAGTTTGTGCTGACAGTTTTTTTTTCTCTCTGTAGGCTATGTGTGTGTGTTGTTGGGTTCACTTGATTTGATGCGTTGGGCCCCAGCTGCACAGTTCATGGATGGCACCGAAAGACCGGGTCTCCCTGTTTATAGCTCCCTAGCCAAACTTTGCAGTGTTTATTTTTTGTGTGTGCTATTTCTTTTACATGATTTGCTCAGAAAGTTTATTGTATTATTACCTACAGCAAAAATAACTTTCGGACACTCACCAAAAATTGAGGAGAAATTTGCTTTCTCTGACCTGGATTCATTGTTTGTACCCGAGGCAGCTCTATTCATCCCTGGGGCTACACCAAAACGCTGATGCCAGAGAAGAAGAAGAAGTGGGGCCCTAGTCAGACTCAGGCAGTGTGCATACCATCCACCGCTTCAGAGTATATTACTCGCTAAGGTTCAGTCCCTGGACAATAAAGTAGACAAGCTCAGGGCGAGGATCTCCTGCCAGAGAGACATCAGGGACTGTAAAATACTCAGTTTTACGGAATCACGGAGATTCATTCAGCCAGTGGACTTCTCCTTCTCCCTCATGTGCGGACATGAAGAAAGAACCCTCTGTGAAAGAGGCAAAGGGGTTTGTTTCATGATTATTAACAACTCATGGTGGGATTGTGGTAAAATACAGACAGTCAATTTGTTCTCCCGATCTGGAATACTTCACCATGAAATACTAACCGCATTACCTCCCGAGTTAATTGTCTTCGGTCATCGTCACTGCTTTGTACACCCCCCCCCCCCCCCCCCCCCCCGCCCTACTTTCGGAAAATCAGATCACGCCTCCATTATGCTCCTCCCCACCTATACGCAGAAACTTAAACAGGAAGCACCTGTGGTAAGTACTGTTCAACGTTGGTCTCACCAATTGGAATCTGTGCTTCAAGATTGTTTTGATCATGTGGATTGGGAATGTTCTGGGTTGCCTCTGAGCATAGTATCGATGTATACACTTACTCGGGAACTGGGTTTATCAGGAAGTGCATAGAGGATGTTGTTCCCACTATGTAAGAATGCTGTTCATCGACTACAGCTCAGCCTTCAACACCATAGTGCCTTCCAAGCTCAGGATCCTGGGTCTGAACCAGGGGAGAACGACTGCCCCCTCGCATTGACAATTTAAAGTTGAAGGCTGACCTCGGTACTGGAGGCATTGTCTACAGAAAACAGGATCCCCCATTATAGTGAATGGGGAAATGGCAATCTTCGTGGTCAATATTCTTGTATATATATATAGCAGCCTGCAGTAAATCGGTTGGCTGTCAACTTGACATACTCTATGAGAGGAGGCAGGACTGAGCTGGCCTGCAACGTCACTTCCTAGAGGAGCTCAAACTGCACATGCAAAGTTTCCAAAATCTCCTCCATGTAGCAAGATGGTCGAAACGCTGAAATGACACTTCCTGATCATCAACTGCGCCACTGAGCACTCTCATAGGAAACAATGGAGTGATGTCATCGATGGCTTCGTTCCATATGTTTTACACTCTATGAATCCTTTCCTGTGCAACTGGGTCCTGGATTTCCTGATGGGCCGACCCCAAGTGGTGAAGGTAGGCAACAACACCTCTGCCATGCTGATCCTCAACACAGGGGCCCCACAGGGGTGCGTGCTCAGCCCCCTCCTGTACTCCCTAATCCCCCATGACTGTGTGGCCACGCACATCTCCAACTCAATCAGCAAGTTTGCTGACAACACAACAGTGGTAGGCCTGATTACCAACAATGATGAGACAGCCTACAAGGAGTTGAGAGCCCTGGCAGAATGGTGCCTGGAAAATAACCTTTCCTTCAACATCAACAAAATGAAAGAGCTGATCGGGGACTACAGGAGACAGCAGAGAAAGCATACCCCCATCCACATCGAGGAGGCTGCAGTGGAGAGGGTCAAAAGCTTGAAGGTCCTCAGCGTGCACATCACTGACGACCTGAAATGGTCCCTTCACGTAGACAGTGTGGTGAAGAAGGTGCAACAGCGCCTCTTCAACCATTCTGGGAAGCAGAACAGGCAGAAACAGGCACTGGGAGGCTGAAGGAGTTTGGCTTGGCCTCTAAGACCCTCACAAACCTCTGCAAGTATATGTACACAGTTCCTTCAGAAAGTAATCACACCCCTTGACTTTTTTCTACATTTTGTTGTCAAAATGGAACTATGTCTTTCAATTTATTTTACAAATTAATAAAACATGAAAAGCTGAAATGTATTGAGTTAATGAGTATTAAACACCTTTGTTATGGCAAGTCTAAATAAGTTCAGAAGTAAGAATTAACTTTTTACAGTCACATAATAAGTTGCATGGACTGTGTTTAACATGATTTTTGAATGACTACCTCCCTGTAAGGTCCCTGAGTCGAGCATTAAATTTCAAACAGGAAAAAACTGATGATGGATCAACAACATTGTAGTTACTCTACAATACTAACCTACCTAACCAGAGAAAGAAGGAAACCTGTACAGAATACAAATATTCCAAAACATGCATCCTGTTTGCAACAAGGCAAGAAAGTAAAACTGCAAAAAATGTGGCAAAATTTTTTTAACTTTATGTCCTGAATACAAAGCAATATGTTTGGGGCAAATCCAATACAACACATCACTGAGTACCACTCTTCATATTTTCAACCATGGTGGTGGCTGCATCATGTTATGGGCATGCTTGTCATCAGCATGGACTACAGAGTTTTTTTGTTGATAAAAATAGAGCTAAGCACATGCACATTCCTAGAGGAAAAGCTGGTTCAGTCTGCTGTCCAACAGACACTGGGAGACAAATTCACCTTTCAGCAGGACAATAACCTAAAACACAAGGCCAAATCTACACTGGAGTTGCTTACCAAGATGATATTGAATGTTCCTGAGTGGCCCAGTTACAGTTATGACATAAATCAGCTTCAAAATCTATGTCAAGACTTGAAAATGGCCCCAAACACGTCACTGACTCAATGAGCCCCAAGCACATCACTGACTCAATGAGCCCCAAGCACACCACTGACTCAAAGAGCGTCAAACTCCCTACTGACTCAAAGAGCGTCAAACTCGCCACTGACTCAATGAGCCTCAAACATGTCACTGACTCAGAATAAACAGGCGTGCCTGAACTGATTGTGACTGGGTGGGTGGGGTTAGTCTGAACTGATTGTGACTGGGTGGGTGGGGTTAGTCTGATCTGATTGTGACTGGGTGGGTGGCGTTAGTCTGATCTGATTGTGACTGGGTGGGTGGGGTTAGTCTGAACTGATTGTGACTGGGTGGGTGGGGTTAGTCTGATCTGATTGTGACTGGGTGGGTGGGGTTAGTCTGAACTGATTGTGAATGGGTGGGTGGGGTTAGTCTGAACTGATTGTGACTGGGTGGGTGGGGTTAGTCTGATCTGATTGTGACTGGGTGGGTGGGGTTAGTCTGAACTGATTGTGACTGGGTGGGTGGGGTTAGTCTGAACTGATTGTGAATGGGTGGGTGGGGTTAGTCTGAACTGATTGTGAATGGGTGGGTGGGGTTAGTCTGAACTGATTGTGAATGGGTGGGTGGGTTAGTCTGAACTGATTGTGACTGGGTGGGTGGGGTTAGTCTGAACTGATTGTGAATGGGTGGGTGGAGTTAGTCTGAACTGATTGTGAATGGGTGGGTGGGGTTAGTCTGAACTGATTGTGACTGGGTGGGTGGGGTTAGTCTGAACTGATTGTGAATGGGTGGGTGGGGTTAGTCTGAACTGATTGTGAATGGGTGGGTGGGGTTAGTCTGAACTGATTGTGATTGGGTGGGTGGGGTTAGTCTGAACTGATTGTGAATGGGTGGGTGGAGCTCTTCCATTTCTTATTTGGAGTTCTTACTGTTGACCAGCGTCTCCAAACAAAACTCATCTCAATCACGTGTAGGCTCGCCTTGGGCTGTATCCCAAATACCACTCTATTCCTTATAAATTGCTATACTTTGGACACTGTGTAGGTTTAGGGAATAAGGTGTCATTTGGGGATAAATTCTAGCAGTCAGTTTAACCCTTCCCCTTGCTCATAATTGGGCCCAATGATGTCACATTACCGACGTGTCTTTCACGTGGAATGGGTTTAGTGTGGACATGAGGAGGGGCTTTACGATGGAAAGGAATACATGAATATACTCGCTAGAGGATTTGACCATTGACTTCTCCCACTTCATAAAAATGACCTAGTTGCGTCCTAAATGAGAGCCTATGCTGTATAGTGCACTGCTTTTGACCAGGGTGCATAGGGCTCTGGTCTAAAGTAGTGCACTATATAGGGGATAGGGTTCCATAGGGCTCTGGTCTAAAGTAGTGCACTATATAGGGAATAGGGTTCCATAGGGCTCTGGTCTAAAGTAGTGCACTATATAGGGAATAGGGTTCCATAGGGCTCTGGTCTAAAGTAGTGCACTATATAGGGGATAGGGTTCCATAGGGCTCTGGTCTAAAGTAGTGCACTATATAGGGAATAGGGCCCTGATCTAAAGTAGTGCACTATATAGGGTTCTGATCTAAAGTAGTGCACTATATAGGGAATAGGGCGCCATTTGGGATGCATTCTGTGACTGCACCATTGAATAGGGCACTGGATCAAATGACTGATATTTCCCCCATACAGTCCAAACAGTAGTCTCACTGGGAATATATTCTGGTCGACAGCAAATAGAGATAAATGACTTCAAACTGATTACACAGAGGAACCTGATTTTGTTTGATTTGTCTGATCGTACAAATTGAGTTAGCAGTGGGCCCGAGGCAACAGATTTCCCCCTTTCCTTAACCACAGTGTTGCCTAATGGCATACTGTACTATCCCTATATAGTGCACTACTTTAGACCAGAGCCCTATGGAACCCTATTCCCTATATAGTGCACTACTTTAGACCAGAGCCCTATAGAACACTATTCCCTATATAGTGCACTACTTTAGACCAGAGCCCTATGGAACCCTATTCCCTATATAGTGCACTACTTTAGACCAGAACCCTATTGAACCCTATTCCCTATATAGTGCACTACTTTAGATCAGAGCCCTATTCCCTATATAGTGCACTACTTTAGACCAGAACCCTATTGAACCCTATTCCCTATATAGTGCACTACTTTAGACCAGAGCCCTATTCCCTATTATAGAGCACTACTTTAGACCAGAGCCCTATTCCCTATATAGTGCACTACTTTAGACCAGAGCCCTATTCCCTATATAGTGCACTACTTTAGACCAGGACCCTATTCCCTATATAGTGCACTACTTTAGACCAGAGCCCTATTCCCTATATAGTGCACTACTTTAGATCAGAGCCCTATTCCCTATATAGTGCACTACTTTAGACCAGAACCCTATTGAACCCTATTCCCTATATAGTGCACTACTTTAGATCAGAGCCCTATTCCCTATATAGTGCACTACTTTAGACCAGAACCCTATTGAACCCTATTCCCTATATAGTGCACTACTTTAGACCAGAGCCCTATTCCCTATTATAGAGCACTACTTTAGACCAGAGCCCTATTCCCTATATAGTGCACTACTTTAGACCAGAGCCCTATTCCCTATATAGAGCACTACTTTAGGCCAGAGCCCTATTGAACCCTATTCCCTATATAGTACACTACTTTAGACCAGAGCCCTATTCCCTATATAGTGCACTACTTTAGACCAGAGCCCTATTCCCTATATAGTGCACTACTTTAGACCAGGACCCTATTCCCTATATAGTACACTACTTTAGACCAGAGCCCTATTCCCTATATAGAGCACTACTTTAGACCAGAACCCTATTGAACCCTATTCCCTATATAGTGCACTACTTTAGACCAGAGCCCTATTCCCTATTATAGAGCACTACTTTAGACCAGAGCCCTATTCCCTATATAGTGCACTACTTTAGACCAGAGCCCTATTCCCTATATAGAGCACTACTTTAGGCCAGAGCCCTATTGAACCCTATTCCCTATATAGTACACTACTTTAGACCAGAGCCCTATTCCCTATATAGTGCACTACTTTAGACCAGAGCCCTATTCCCTATATAGTGCACTACTTTAGACCAGAGCCCTATTCCCTATATAGTGCACTACTTTAGACCAGGACCCTATTCCCTATATAGTGCACTACTTTAGACCAGAGCCCTATTCCCTATATAGAGCACTACTTTAGGCCAGAGCCCTATTGAACCCTATTCCCTATATAGTACACTACTTTAGACCAGAGCCCTATTCCCTATATAGTGCACTACTTTAGACCAGAGCCCTATTCCCTACATAGTGCACTACTTTAGACCAGGACCCTATTCCCTATATAGTGCACTACTTTAGACCAGAGCCCTATTCCCTATATAGTACACTACTTTAGACCAGAGCCCTATTCCCTATATAGTGCACTACTTTAGACCAGAGCCCTATTCCCTATATAGTGCACTACTTTAGACCAGAGCCCTATTCCCTATTATAGAGCACTACTTTAGACCAGAGCCCTATTCCCTATATAGTGCACTACTTTAGACCAGAGCCCTATTCCCTATATAGAGCACTACTTTAGGCCAGAGCCCTATTGAACCCTATTCCCTATATAGTACACTACTTTAGACCAGAGCCCTATTCCCTATATAGTGCACTACTTTAGACCAGGGCCCTATTCCATATATAGTGCACTACTTTAGACCAGGACCCTATTCCCTATATAGTACACTACTTTAGATCAGGGCCCTATTCCCTATATATAGTGGACTACTTTTGGGCAGGGCCATAGATAGTGCGTTACTTTTGCCCACAGCCCTATGGGGACATACATAGGGCATAGTGTGCCAATATCAGGTGTCCTTGGGATGTGCCTCACCTTGTCTCTGGGCTCTTCCTGTTTATTGGTGTTGTTGTGTGCAGACTAGTGTGAAATGAATCCCTGACCCGCTCAATCTCTCCACAGTTTAACATACAAATAGCACTTGTATGTTTTTTTGCGTGGTGCCGTATGTAATCAGTCTACCTCAATTTCTCCCTAAACCGACTTCTCTCTCTCTCTCCTCTCTCTCCACCCCCTACCTCCCTCCCTCCCCTTCTACCCCCATTGCTTTCCCACTCTACCTCCCCACTGCCTCTATCCCATTCTCCCCTTGCAACCTCTTCCTCTTCATCTCTCTATCCCCACACTCCCTCACCCTCTTTCTCCCTCCCTTTCTCCTCTCCCTCTCCCCTCTTTCTCCCTCTCTCCCTTTCTTCCTCTCTCCACTCCCTTATCCCATCTCCCTCTTTCTCCCTTATTCACCCTCTGCCTCACCCACTCCCCCCTTTTCCATCCCTCTCCCTTATTCCCCCTCCATCCCTCTCCCTTATTCCCCTCCTCTATCCCTCTCCCTTATTCCCTGTCTCTATCCCTCTCCCTTATTCCCGTCTCTATCCCTCTCCCTTATTCCCGTCCTCTATCCCTCTCCCTTATTCCCCCTCCATCCCTCTCCCTTATTCCCCTCTTCTATCCCTCTCCCTTATTCCCTGTCTCTATCCCTCTCCCTTATTCCCGTCTCTATCCCTCTCCCTTATTCCCCCTCTATCCCTCTCCCTTATTCCCACTCTATCCCTCTCCCTTATTCCCATCTCTATCCCTCTCCCTTATTCCTAGTCTCTATCCCTCTACCTTATTCCCCTCCTCTATCCCTCTCCCTTATTCCCAGTCTCTATCCCTCTCCCTTATTCCCCCTCTATCCCTCTCCCTTATTCCCGTCTCTATCCCTCTCCCTTATTCCGCTTATCTATCCCTCTCCCTTATTCCCCTCCTCTATCCCTCTCCCTTATTCCCAGTCTCTATCCCTCTCCCTTATTCCCGTCTCTATCCCTCTCCCTTATTCCCATCTCTATCCCTCTCCCTTATTCCTCTCCTCTGTCCCTCTCCCTTATTCCCCTTCCCTATCCCTCTCCCTTATTCCCGTCTCTATCCCTCTCCCTTATTCCCCTCCTCTATCCCTCTCCCTTATTCCCCCTCTATCCCTCTCCCTTATTCCCGTCTCTATCCCTCTCCCTTATTCCTCTCCTCTATCACTCTCCCTTATTCCACATCTCTATCCCTCTCCCTTATTCCCGTCTCTATCCCTCTCCCTTATTCCGCTTATCTATCCCTCTCCCTTATTCCCCTCCTCTATCCCTCTCCCTTATTCCCGTCTCTATCCCTCTCCCTTATTCCCCCTCTATCCCTCTCCCTTATTCCCGTCTCTATCCCTCTCCCTTATTCCTCTCCTCTATCCCTCTCCCTTATTCCCCATCTCTATCCCTCTCACTTATTCCCATCTCTATCCCTCTCCCTTATTCCTCTCCTCTATCCCTCTTCCTTATTCCCCTCCTCTATCCCTCTCCCTTATTCCCCTCCTCTATCCCTCTCCCTTATTCCCCTTCCCTATCCCTCTCCCTTATTACTCCTCTATCCCTCTCCCTTATTCCCCTCCTCTATCCCTCTCCCTTATTCCCCTCCTCTATCCCTCTCCCTTATTCCCCTTCCCTATCCCTCTCCCTTATTACTCCTCTATGCCTCTCCCTTATTCCCGTCTCTATCTCCCTCCCTTACTACTCCCTTATCCCTCTTCCTTATTACACCTCTATCCCTCTCACTTATTCCCCTCCTCTATCCCTCTCCCTTATTCCCCTCCTCTATCACTCTTCCTTATCCCTCTCCCTTATTCCCTTCCCTATCCCTCTCCCTTATTACTCCTCTATCCCTCTCCCTTATACCATCTCCCTCTTTCTCCCTTATTCCCCCTCTGCCTCACCCACTCCCCCCTTTTCTATCCCTCTCCCTTATTCCCCCCCTATCCCTCTCCCTTATTCCCGTCTCTATCCCTCTCCCTTATTCCGCTTATCTATCCCTCTCCCTTATTCCCCTCCTCTATCCCTTTCCCTTATTCCCAGTCTCTATCCCTCTCCCTTATTCCCGTCTCTATCCCTCTCCCTTATTCCCATCTCTATCCCTCTCCCTTATTCCTCTCCTCTGTCCCTCTCCCTTATTCCCCTCCTCTATTCCTCTCCCTTATTCCCCCTCTATCCCTCTCCCTTATTCCCGTCTCTATCCCTCTCCCTTATTCCTCTCCTCTATCCCTCTCCCTTATTCCCCATCTCTATCCCTCTCCCTTATTCCCCTTCCCTATCCCTCTCCCTTATTCCCCTTCCCTATCCCTCTCCCTTATTCCCGTCTCTATCCCTCTCCCTTATTCCCCTCCTCTTTCCCTCTCCCTTATTCCCCCTCTATCCCTCTCCCTTATTCCCCCTCTATCCCTCTCCCTTATTCCCGTCTCTATCCCTCTCCCTTATTCCTCTCCTCTATCCCTCTCCCTTATTCCCCATCTCTATCCCTCTCCCTTATTCCCGTCTCTATCCCTCTCCCTTATTCCTCTCCTCTATCCCTCTCCCTTATTCCTCTCCTCTATCCCTCTCCCTTATTCCCCCTCTATCCCTCTCCCTTATTCCCGTCTCTATCCCTCTCCCTTATTCCTCTCCTCTATCCCTCTCCCTTATTCCCCATCTCTATCCCTCTCCCTTATTCCCGTCTCTATCCCTCTCCCTTATTCCTCTCCTCTATCCCTCTCCCTTATTCCTCTCCTCTATCCCTCTCCCTTATTCCCCTCCTCTATCCCTCTCCCTTATTCCCCTTCCCTTTCCCTCTCCCTTATTACTCCTCTATCCCTCTCCCTTATTCCCCTCCTCTAGCCCTCTCCCTTATTCCCCTCCTCTATCCCTCTCCCTTATTCCCCTTCCCCATCCCTCTCCCTTATTACTCCTCTATCCCTCTCCCTTATTCCCGTCTCTATCTCTCTCCCTTATTACTCCTCTATCCCTCTCCCTTATTCCCGTCTCTATCTCCCTCCCTTATTACTCCTCTATCCCTCTCCCTTATTTCTCCTCTATCCCTCTCCCTTATTCCCCTCCTATATCTCTCTCCCTTATTCGCCTCCTCTATCCCTCTTCCTTATCCCTCTCCCTTATTCCCCTCCTCTATCCCTCTCCCTTATTCCCCTTCCCTATCCCTCTCCCTTATTACTCCTCTATCCCTCTCCCTTATGCCATCTCCCTCTTTCTCCCTTATTCCCCCTCTGCCTCACCCACTCCCCCCTTTTCTATCTCTCTCCCTTATTCCCCTCCTCTATCCCTCTCCCTTATCCCTCTCCCTTATTCACCTCCTCTATCCCTCTTCCTTATCCCTCTCCCTTATTCCCCTCCTCTATCCTTCTCCCTTATTCCCGTCTCTATCTCTCTCCCTTATTCCCCATCTATCCCTCTCCCTTATTCCCCTCCTCTATCCCTCTCCCTTATTCCCCTTCCCTATTCGTCTCCCTTATTACTCCTCTATCCCTCTCCCTTATACCATCTCCCTCTTTCTCCCTTATTCCCATTCTGCCTCACCCACTCCCCCCTTTTCCATCCCTCTCCCTTATTCCCCTCCTCTATCCCTCTCCCTTATTCCCGTCTCTATCCCTCTCCCTTATTACTCCTCTATCCCTCTCCCTTATTCCGCTTATCTATCCCTCTCCCTTATTCCCCCTCTATCCCTCTCCCTTATTCCCGTTTCTATCCCTCTCCCTTATTCCGCTTATCTATCCCTCTCCCTTATTCCCCCTCTATCCCTCTCCCTTATTCCGCTTATCTATCCCTCTCCCTTATTCCCGTCTCTATCCCTCTCCCTTATTCCCGTCTATATCCCTCTCCCTTATTCCGCTTATCTATCCCTCTCCCTTATTCCCGTCTCTATCCCTCTCCCTTATTCCCGTTTCTATCCCTCTCCCTTATTCCGCTTATCTATCCCTCTCCCTTATTACCGTCTATATCCCTCTCCCTTATTCCGCTTATCTATCCCTCTCCCTTATTCCCGTCTCTATCCCTCTCCCTTATTCCCGTCTCTATCCCTCTCCCTTATTCCCGTCTCTATCCCTCTCCCTTATTCCGCTTATCTATCCCTCTCCCTTATTCCCGTCTCTATCCCTCTCCCTTATTCCGCTTATCTAACCCTCTCCCTTATTCCCGTCTCTATCTCTCTCCCTTATTCCCGTCTCTATCCCTCTCCCTTATTCCCGTCTCTATCCCTCTCCCTTATTCCCAGTCTCTATACCTCTCCCTTATTCCGCCTCTATCCCTCTCCCTTATTCCCGTCTCTATCCCTCTCCCTTATTCCCCTCTCTATCCCTCTCCCTTATTACTCATCTATCCCTCTCCCTTATTCCCGTCTCTATCCCTCTCCCTTATTACTCCTCTATCCCTCTCCCTTATTCCGCTTCTCTATCCCTCTCCCTTATTCCCGTCTCTATCCCTCCCCCTTTTCCCCGTCTCTATCCCTCTCCCTTATTACTCCTCTATCCCTCTCCCTTATTCCGCTTCTCTATCCCTCTCCCTTATTCCCAGTCTCTGTCCCTCTCCCTTATTCCCCCTCTATCCCTCTCCCTTATTCCCGTCTCTATCTTCCTCTCCCTTATTCCCATCTCTATCCCTCTCCCTTATTACTCCTCTATCCCTCTCCCTTATTCCCGTCTCTAACCCTCTCCCTTATTCCCATCTCTATCCCTCTCCCTTATTACTCCTCTATCCCTCTCCCTTATTCCGCTTCTCTATCTCTCTCCCTTATTCCTTTATTTACTATTCCTCTGTTCCACATGCAGTGTGATGAGATGGTTTACCATTAAATAGTTTGGAGCATTTATAGTCTGCCTTTCTTTCTTCCTCTGTTCCCTACAGTGTGATCCAGGGGAAGCCACCAAGCTCCTGTACGACCTGCTCTACACTGAGCCCATCAAAATGGTCCTGATGCCCGGCTGCAGCTCTGTGTCCACTTTGGTGGCCGAGGCCGCTCGAATGTGGAACCTTATAGTGGTGAGTGTGGCTCTACTGTCTGTCTCTGTGTGTGTGTGTGTGTGTGTGTGTGTGTGTGTGTGTGTGTGTGCGTGTGGAACGGCATTCTTCCTTCTCTTCTGAGGAGGAGTAGCGAGAAGGATCGGAGGACCAATGCGCGTTTATTTTAAGACATAAACTGAACACTATGAAATACAGAACAATAAACCTGAACATGAACGAAAACCGAAACAGTACTGTGTGGCAACAAACACTCACACGGAAACAAACACCCACAAACCAAAAGTGAAACCCAGACTACCTAAGCATGTTTCTCAATCAGAAACAACAACTAACGACACCTGCCTCTGATTGAGAACCATATTAGGCTGAACTCAAAACCCCAACATAGAAAAACACACATAGACTGCCCACCCCAACTCACGCCCTGACCATACTACATAATGACAAAACAAAGGAAATAAAGGTCAGAACGTGACAGTGTGCGTGTGGACAGTTTGCCTGTCTGTCTATGTGTCTGTCTGTCTATGTCTGTCCTATATGTCTGTCTGTCCTATATGTCTGTCTGTCCTATATGTCTGTCTGTCTATGTGTCTGTCTGTCTATGTGTCTGTCTGTCTATGTGTCTGTCTGTCTATGTGTCTGTCTGTCTATATGTCTGTCTATATGTCTGTCTGTCTATGTGTCTGTCTGTCTATATGTCTGTCTGTCTATACGTC
>NC_048582.1:66549478-66609478 GCF_013265735.2 Oncorhynchus mykiss
TCGAATATACTGGGACATGGCTGATCTAATATACTGGGACATGGCTGATCTAATATACTGGGACATGGCTGATCTAATATACTGGGACATGGCTGATCTAATATACTGGGACATGGCTGATCTAATATACTGGGACATGGCTGATCTAATATACTGGGACATGGCTGATCTAATATACTGGGACATGGCTGATCTAATATACTGGGACATGGCTGAGGGATATTCCAGAAGGATGTAATATACTGGGACATGGCTGAGGGATGTTCCAGCAGGATGTAATATACTTGGACATGGCTGAGGGATATTCTAGCAAGGATCAAATATTCTGGACATGGCTGAGGGATATTCCAGCAGGATCTAATATACTGGGACATGGCTGAGGGATATTCTAGCAAGGATCTAATATACTGGGACATGGCTGAGGGATATTCTAGCAAGGATCTAATATACTGGGACACGGCTGAGGGATATTCTAGCAAATATCTAATATACTGGGACATGGCCGAGGGATATTCCAGAAGGATGTAATATACTGGGACATGGCTGAGGGATATTCCAGCAGGATCTAATATACTGGGACATGGCTGAGGGATATTCTAGCGAGGATCTAATATACTGGGACATGGCTGAGGGATATCCTAGCAAGGATCTAATATCCTGGGACATGGCTGAGGGATATTCTAGCAGGAACTAATATACTGGGACATGGCTGAGGGATATTCTAGCAGGACCTAATATACTGGGACATGGCTGAGGGATATTCTAGCAGGATCTAATATACTGTGACATGGCTGAGGGATATTCCAGAAGGATGTAATATACTGGGACATGGCTGAGGGATATTCCAGCAGGATCTAATATACTGGGACATGGCTGAGGGATATTCTAGCAAGGATCAAATATCCTTGACATGGCTGAGGGATATTCCAGCAGGATCTAATATGCTGTGACATGGCTGAGGGATATTCTAGCAGGATCTAATATACTGGGACATGGCTAAGGGATATTCTAGCAGGACTGAATGTACTGGGACATGGCTGAGGGATATTATAGCAGGACCTAATATACTGAGACATGGCTGAGGGATACTCTAGCAGTATCTAATATACTGGGACATGGCTGAGGGATATTCTAGCAGGATCTAATATACTGGGACATGGCCGAGGGATATTCTAGCAGGATCTAATATACTGGGACATGGCTGAGGGATATTCTAGCAGGACCTAATATACTGGGACATGGCCGAGGGATATTCTAGCAGGATCTAATATACTGGGACATGGCTGAGGGATATTCTAGCAGGATCTAATATACTGGGACATGGCTGAGGGATATTCTAGCAGGATCTAATATACTGGGACATGGCTGAGGGATATTCTAGCAGGATCTAATATAATGGGACATTGCTGTGGGATATTATAGCAGGATCTAATATACTGGGACATGGCTGAGGGATATTCTAGCAGGATCTAATATACTGGGACATGGCTGAGGGATATTCTAGCAGGATCTAATATACTGGGACATGGCTGAGGGATATTCTAGCAGGATCTAATATACTGGGACATGGCTGAGGGATATTCTAGCAGGACCTAATATACTGGGACATGGCTGAGGGATATTCTAGCAGGATCTAATATGCTGGGACATGGCTGAGGGATATTCTAGCAGGATCTAATATGCTGGGACATGGCTGAGGGATATTCTAGCAGGATCTAATATACTGGGACATGGCTGAGGGATATTCTAGCAGGACCTAATATACTGGGACATGGCTGAGGGATATTCTAGCAGGATCTAATATACTGGGACATGGCTAAGGGATATTCTAGCAGGACTGAATGTACTGGGACATGGCTGAGGGATATTATATCAGGACCTAATATACTGAGACATGGCTGAGGGATACTCTAGCAGTATCTAATATACTGGGACATGGCTGAGGGATATTCTAGCAGGATCTAATATACTGGGACATGGCCGAGGGATATTCTAGCAGGATCTAATATACTGGGACATGGCTGAGGGATATTCTAGCAGGACCTAATATACTGGGACATGGCCGAGGGATATTCTAGCAGGATCTAATATACTGGGACATGGCTGAGGGATATTCTAGCAGGATCTAATATACTGGGACATGGCTGAGGGATATTCTAGCAGGATCTAATATACTGGGACATGGCTGAGGGATATTCTAGCAGGATCTAATATACTGGGACATTGCTGTGGGATATTATAGCAGGATCTAATATACTGGGACATGGCTGAGGGATATTCTAGCAGGATCTAATATACTGGGACATGGCTGAGGGATATTCTAGCAGGATCTAATATACTGGGACATGGCTGAGGGATATTCTAGCAGGATCTAATATACTGGGACATGGCTGAGGGATATTCTAGCAGGACCTAATATACTGGGACATGGCTGAGGGATATTCTAGCAGGATCTAATATGCTGGGACATGGCTGAGGGATATTCTAGCAGGATCTAATATGCTGGGACATGGCTGAGGGATATTCTAGCAGGATCTAATATACTGGGACATGGCTGAGGGATATTCTAGCAGGACCTAATATACTGGGACATGGCTGAGGGATATTCTAGCAGGATCTAATATGCTGGGACATGGCTGAGGGATATTCTAGCAGGATCTAATATACTGGGACATGGCTGAGGGATATTCTAGCAGGATCTAATATACTGGGACATGGCTGAGGGATATTCTAGCAGGATCTAATATACTGGGACATGGCTGAGGGATATTCTAGCAGGACCTAATATACTGGGACATGGCTGAGGGATATTCTAGCAGGATCTAATATGCTGGGACATGGCTGAGGGATATTCTAGCAGGATCTAATATGCTGGGACATGGCTGAGGGATATTCTAGCAGGATCTAATATGCTGGGACATGGCTGAGGGATATTCTAGCAGGACCTAATATACTGGGACATGGCTGAGGGATATTCTAGCAGGATCTAATATGCTGGGACATGGCTGAGGGATATTCTAGCAGGATCTAATATACTGGGACATGGCTGAGGGATATTCTAGCAGGATCTAATATACTGGGACATGGCTGAGGGATATTCTAGCAGGATCTAATATGCTGGGACATGGCTGAGGGATATTCTAGCAGGACCTAATATACTGGGACATGGCTGAGGGATATTCTAGCAGGATCTAATATACTGGGACATGGCTGAGGGATATTCTAGCAGGATCTAATATACTGGGACATGGCTGAGGGATATTCTAGCAGGATCTAATATGCTGGGACATGGCTGAGGGATATTCTAGCGAGGATCTAATATACTGGGACATGGCTGAGGGATATTCTAGCAGGATCTAATATACTGGGACATGGCTGAGGGATATTCTAGCAGGACCTAATATACTGGGACATGGCTGAGGGATATTCTAGCAGGATCTAATATACTGGGACATGGCTGAGGGATATTCTAGCAGGATCTAATATGCTGGGACATGGCTGAGGGATATTCTAGCAGGATCTAATATACTGGGACATGGCTGAGGGATATTCTAGCAGGACCTAATATACTGAGACATGGCTGAGGGATATTCTAGCAGGATCTAATATACTGGGACATGGCTGAGGGATATTCTAGCAGGATCTAATATGCTGGGACATGGCTGAGGGATATTCTAGCAGGATCTAATATGCTGGGACATGGCTGAGGGATATTCTAGCAGGATCTAATATGCTGGGACATGGCTGAGGGATATTCTAGCAGGATCTAATATGCTGGGACATGGCTGAGGGATATTCTAGCAGGATCTAATATACTGGGACATGGCTGAGGGATATTCTAGCAGGATCTAATATGCTGGGACATGGCTGAGGGATATTCTAGCAGGATCTAATATGCTGGGACATGGCTGAGGGATACTCTAGCAGGATCTAATATACTGGGACATGGCTGAGGGATATTCTAGCAGGATCTAATATACTGGGACATGGCTGAGGGATATTCTAGCAGGATCTAATATGCTGGGACATGGCTGAGGGATATTCTAGCAGGACCTAATATACTGGGACATGGCTGAGGGATATTCTAGCAGGATCTAATATGCTGGGACATGGCTGAGGGATATTCTAGCAGGATCTAATATGCTGGGACATGGCTGAGGGATATTCTAGCAGGATCTAATATACTGGGACATGGCTGAGGGATATTCTAGCAGGATCTAATATACTGGGACATGGCTGAGGGATATTCTAGCAGGACCTAATATACTGGGACATGGCTTAGGGATATTATAGCAGGATCTAATATACTGGGACATGGCTGAGGGATATTCTAGCAAGGAACTTTCTTTTTTCTTTTTCTGCCTCCTTTTCTTGTTTTGCCTGCTTCTTCTTCTTTGGTTTATTGTTCTTCAGTTTATTTTATGCTTTTGGTTTCTTCTTGGTCTTCTTCTCTCTTCGTCATCTTTCATTTTCTAATTTTCTCTCTTCGTTCCATCGTTGTACCTCAGACATAATGACGACACCCTAACTCTATTTTCTATCTCCTGTCCTCCTCTCCTCCTGTCCTCCTGTCCCCCTCTCCTCCTGTCCTCCTGTCCTCCTCTCCTCCTCTCTTCCTCTCGTCCTGTCCTCCTCTCTTCCTCTCCTCCCCTCCTCCTCTCCTCCTCTCTTCCTCTCCTCCTCTCCTCCTATCCTCCTCTCCTCCTGTCCTCCTGTCCTCCTGTCTTCCTCTCCTCCTGTCCTCCTCTCCTCCTCTCCTCCTGTCCTCCTCTCCTCCTCTCTTCTCTCCTCAGTTATCCTACGGTTCCAGTTCTCCAGCTCTCTCCAACCGCCAGCGCTTCCCGACGTTCTTCCGTACCCACCCGTCTGCCACCCTCCACAACCCCACCAGGGTTCAGCTCTTTCAGAAGTGGAAATGGACTAAGATCGCCACCATCCAGCAGACTACGGAAGTCTTCACCTCAGTGAGTGACAGGCCTCTTTTAAAAAAAATGTTTTGTAGTTTTTTAAATTGTTTTATGGACAGTGATAGTCTGAATGTAGAGGGGAGACAGATACAGAGGAAGACGGAGAGGAAGAGTTGAGGCAGGATTCAGACCCACCTCGCCATGGGTATCTGTGGTCTGTGGGACTAATCTCTCTACCAGACTCCGGCACACCAAACCCCTTTCTCACTACGGTGTTGTAGAGTTTTATTGTCTGTTTGTTCACTTATCATTTATACTATTGGTTAAAGACATGCAGAGAACTGACTCCGGAAAAAAAAAGAACTAGTGACGGATGAAATAGATTCTCATTTCTAATTTCCTTTCCTACTTATCACACTCTTCATCACATCTCTTCATCACACCTCTTCATTACACCTCTTCTCACTTTCTCTGCACCTTCTGTCTATCAGTTGTCTCCTCTTCCTGTCTTCTCCCCCTCTTCTCCTCCTTCTCTCCTCTCCTCTCCTCTCCTCTCCTCTCCTCTCCTCTCCTCTCCTCTCCTCTCCTCTCCTCTCCTCTCCTCTCCTCTCCTCTCATCTCCTCTCCTCTCCTCTCCTCTCCTCTCCTCTCCCTCCTTCTCCTCCTCCCCCTTCCTCCTTTTACCCTCTTCTCCTCCTTCTCTCTCCCTCCCCTCCTCCTCCTTTCCTCCTCCTTTCCACCTCCTCTCCTCTCCCCCTCCTCTTCTTCCCCTCCTCTCCTCCTTCTCCTCCTCTCCCCTTCTCCTTTCCCAATCCTCTTCTCCTCCTCTCCTCTCCCACTCTTGTCCTCCTCCTCTCTCTCTTCCACTCCTCTATCCCTCTCCCCCTTACTTTCAACTATCTCTCTCTCGCTCTCTGTCTCTCTCTCTCTCTGTCTCTCTCTTTCTCTCTCTCTGTCTCTCTCTCTCTCTCTCTCGCTCTCTGTCTCTCTCTGTCTCTCTCTGTCTCTCTCTCTCTCTCTCTGTCTCTCCCCCTTCCCATGTCTCTGTGTCTTTCTCTCCCTTCCTCCCACCATCTCTCTGTCTGTGTGTCTGTTTGTTCTGTCAAAACATGTTGCAAAGAAAATAATAAACAAAGCTTCAATTGCATTTGAATCAGGTTCCTGCCCTGTTTTAATGTTTAATCTCTCTGTCAGACGCTGGATGATCTAGAGGCGAGAACCAAAGAGGCCGGGATAGAGATCAGCGTTCGCCAAAGCTTCCTCACTGACCCCGCCCCAGCTGTCAAGAATCTCAAGGTGCCTCGTTAATTTCCTGTCTCCCTCACCTCTCCTTTCCATCTGTCCTTCCCCCTCTCTTTCTCTCTTTCTCTCTTTCTCTCTTTCTCTCTTTCTCTCTCTCTCTCTCTCTCTCTCTCTCTCTCTCTCTCTCTCTCTCCCTCTCTCTCTCTCCCTCACCTCTCCCTTCCATCTATCCTTCCCTCTCTCTCTCTCTCTCTCTCTCTCTCTCTCTCTCTCTCCCTCTCTCTCTCTCCCTCTCTCTCTCTCCCTAACCTCTCCCTTCCATCTATCCCCCCCCGTCTCTCTCTCTCTCTCTCTCTCTCTCTCTCCTCCCTTCCTTCCACCCTCCCTCTCCCCCTTTCCCTGGTTTATTCCCGATGCTGCCTTGGCAACTGTCAGGTGATTGAACACATGAAATCAGTCACGTCTGAGCTTGGTGAACAAACCCCAGAGAGACTCTCACACATTGCTGGCGATGCATGACTCATATCCCGCAGTCTCTGCGGTTATATCTGTTATATATATAATATTTGTTGAAGTGGTCAAATAGGATGATAGCAGCCATAATATCGACCTTCACTATCGACCTTCACTATTGACCTTCACTACTGACTTTCACTATCGACCTTCACCATCAACCTCCACTATCGTCCTTCACTATCGACCATCACTATCGATCTTCACCACCGAACTTCACTATCGACCTGCGCTATACAAATTCAACCTTCACTATCGACCTTCACTATCGATTTTCACTACTGACCTTCACTATAAACCTTCACCATTGACCTTCACCGCCGACCTTCACCACCAACCTTCACTGTCAACCTTCACTATCGATCTTCACCATTGATTTTCACCATCGACCTTCGCCATCGATCTCCACTATCGACCTTCACTATCGACCTTCACTATTGACCTTCACTATCAACCTTTACCATTGACCTTCACTATCGACCTTCAATATCTACCTACGCTATACAAATTCGACCTTCACCATCGACCGTCACTATCGATTTTCAGCATCGACCTTCACTATCGACCTGCGCTATACAAATTCGACCTTCCCTATCAACCTTCACTATCGACCTGCGCTATACAAATTCGACCTTCACTATCAACCTTCACTTTCGTACTTAACTTTCGAACTTCACCATCGACCTTCACTATCGACCTTCACTATCGACCTGTGCTATCCAAATTCGACCTTCACAAGCCTACGGCACGTCAAGGGAAGGGTAGCCGTCTGTTTAGATGGGGTGAAATGGAAACTGAAATCTGGTCGTTGACTGTAGGTCTCTAACCTCTCATGTAGTCATAGCATTAACTCCTGCAGAATTAAACATTTCTTGCAGTAAAATAATACACTAAACGTAGGCTACATTGGATCTAGTGAGAATGACGCATCCATTCTGTAGAGGTGCTATCTTCTTCAGCATCATCAAAAGCTGATAGTAATTTCAACCACATAAAATATGCTTCCAAGCCAAACTGAAATCTTATCAGAAACATGTTGGTTCTTTTTCACAGCTTGTTATTTCCTCACAACCGTCATTTGGCACAAAAAAATATTTCCTGTTTTTTTTTTGGTGGCTTTTTTTGTTGTTGCATTTTTCTCCCTGGTCCGTAAACATCTTTGCTCCGCAAAAGAAGCAGATGACAGGGACATCTTTACCGACGTCAACTAGAGTGAAGCATTCATTATATCGATTTATGACATTATTCTAGTGAGCAACGGTTTATTTAGGCTTCTAGGGCAACATCATGATGACAGAAGAGAAGCTGCATGTGTCTAATTGTAGACACGTTGACTAACAAATAGTCATAACTTAGAAGCAGACCCATATCTAAATGACTCCCTTGTTAATTAAATAATCATTTTCACTGTCTCTGACTGTAGTCTACAGTTTCTATATTACGGTGTCAGCTTGGCTTTCTTCCTGACTGGCGCCTACTTCAACGTAACTTCTCCGGTCGTGCCGGCCTAGGAACTGTGGCAACAAGCCTAGGAACCATGGTAACAAGCCTAGGAACCATGGTAACATGCCTAGGAACTATGGCAACAAGCCTAGGAACCATGGTAACAAGCCTAGGAACCATGGTAACATGCCTAGGAAACATGGTAACAAGCCTAGGAACCAAGGTAACAAGCCTAGGAACCATGGTAACATGCCTAGGAAACATGGTAACAAGCCTAGGAACTATGGTAACAAGCCTAGGAACCATGGTAACAAGCCTAGGAACCATGGTAACAAGCCTAGGAACCATGGTAACAAGCTTAGGTTTATGTGTGATATTAATCAGCCATCACTGTAGGAACCATGGTAACAAGCCTAGGAACCATGGTAACATGCCTAGGAAACATGGTAACAAGCCTAGGAACCAAGGTAACAAGCCTAGGAACCATGGTAACATGCCTAGGAAACATGGTAACAAGCCTAGGAACTATGGTAACAAGCCTAGGAACCATGGTAACAAGCCTAGGAAACATGGTAACAAGCCTAGGAACCATGGTAACAAGCTTAGGTTTATGTGTGATATTAATCGGCCATCACTGTAGGAACCATGGTAACAACATGAATTTATCACACCAGAGGGGAAGATGAGTTGTGCTGCGCAATACGTTGCGTTTTGTGTATTGTGAGGAGATGTGTGTGGAGTGTGGTGGAAATTCATACTGACAGAGATTTGGTCATTTCTTCAAACAATCAAACTTTATTTAATATCGACTAATTATTGCAATAATGAAGCTGGTCAACCCAACACTCTTGTCTGTTGAGCCGAACAGCAGCCTAACCTTTACAGAAAATGCTGTTTTATATAGCTTACGCTAAAAAAATGCTTAGTCATGGCTGGTTCTACCCCTCCCATGCTGACTGGGGGGGGGAATAATCATAACTATGTCCCATAACTATGTCCCATAACTATGTCCCATAACTTTGTCCCATAACTATGTCCCATGACTATGTCCCATGACTATGTCCAATTACTATGTCCCATAACTATGTCCCATAACTTTGTCCCATAACTATGTCCAATAACTATGCCCCATAACTATGTCCCATAACTATGTCCCATAACTATGTCCAATAATTATGTCCCATAACTTTGTCCCATAACTATGTCCCATAACTATGTCCCATGACTATGTCCCATAACTATGTCCCATAACTATGTCCCATAACTATGTCCCATGACTATGTCCCATTACTATGTCCCATAACTATGTCCTATAACTTTGTCCAATAACTATGTCCCATAACTATGTCCCATAACTTTGTCCCATAACTTTGTCCCATAACTATGTCCCATAACTATGTCCCATAACTTTGTCCCATAACTACGTCCCATAACTTTGTCCCATAACTATGTCCCATAACTATGTCCCATAACTATGTCCAATAACTATGCCCCATAACTATGTCCCATAACTTTGTCCCATAACTATGTCCCATAATTATGTCCCATAACTATGTCCCATTACATTTCCTTTTCCATCTATTGGATATCAGTTATCGGTGGAGTTATCTGCCGATACCAATTTTGCACTAAAAGGCTGATATAACGGAGTCTCTATGTGTGTGTGTGTGTGTGTGACTATGTGTGTGTGTGTGTGTGTGTGTCTATGTGTGTGTGTGTTTGTGTCTATGTGTGTGTGTATGTGTGTGTGACTATGTGTGTGTGTGTGTGTGTGTGTGTGTGTCTGTGTGTGTGTGTGGTCTCCCCAGCAGTGTGTGTGTGGTCTCCCCAGCAGTGTGTGTGTGTGTGTTTGTGTGGTCTCCCCAGCAGTGTGTGTGTGGTCTCCCCAGCAGTGTGTGTGTGTGTGTGTGTGTGTGTGTGTGTGTGTGTGTGTGTGTGTGTGTGTGTGTGTGTGTGTGTGTGTGTGTGTGTGTGTGTGTGTGTGTGTGTGTGTGTGTGTGTGTGTGTGTGTGTGTGTGTGTGTGTGTGTGTGTGTGTGTGTGTGTGGTCTCCCCAGCAGTGTGTGTGTGGTCTCCCCAGCAGTGTGTGTGTGGTCTCCCCAGCAGTGTGTGTGTGGTCTCCCCAGCAGTGTGTGTGTGGTCTCCCCAGCAGTGTGTGTGTGGTCTCCCCAGCAGTGTGTGTGTGGTCTCCCCAGCAGTGTGTGTGTGGTCTCCCCAGCAGTGTGTGTGTGGTCTCCCCAGCAGTGTGTGTGTGGTCTCCCCAGCAGTGTGTGTGATGGTTCACTGCAGCAGCTCTGTTCTGTTCACACTGAGACTCCATCCCCATTAGAGCTGTTGTTTCCCTTCTGTTTACTGTGTGTGTGTGTGTGTGTGTGTGTGTGTGTGTGTGTGTGTGTTGTGTTTTCCCATCTCCTGTGTGACTCTGTGTAACACTTCCCTTTCCGAATCCCCAGCGGCAAGATGCCAGAATCATCGTGGGGCTCTTCTACGAGACGGAAGCCAGAAAAGTTTTCTGTGAGGTACAGACGCTTACAAATTGATTACCTAACTCTGTGGATTGATACAGTATCTTAAAATGTCTGTTGACGTCCTTTTCTGTGTCTTCTTGGAAAAGTAGTGCACAACGTTCGCTCGTTCTATCAAGAATTTCAGGATTTTTTTCTCTGTCGCTTTTTGTTATCTCTTCTTCCTGATATATTCTCTCTGACACACCTGACTACTCCTCCTTTACCTCTCCTTTCACTCACCCCTCTCTCTCTCTCTCTCTTTCTCTCTCTCTCTATTCTTTCCCTCCCCCTCTCTCTACTCCCCCCTCCCCCCTCTCTCTCTACACCCCCCCCTCTCTCTCTCTATTCTTTCCCTCCCCCCTCTCTCCCCCCTCTCTCTACTCCCCCCCATCTCTCTCTCTCTATTCTTTCACTCACCCCTCTCTTTCTCTCTCTCTCTATTCTTTCCCTCCCCCCTCTCTCTACTCCCCCCTCCCCCCTCTCTCTCTACTCCCCCCCCTCTCGCTCTCTATTCTTTCCCTCCCCCTCTCTCTCTCCCCCTCTCTCTACACCGCCCCTCTCTCTCTCTCTACTCTCCCCCTCTCTCCCCCTCTCTCTACCCCCCTCTCTCTCTCTATTCTTTCCCTCCCCCCTCTCTCCCCCCCTCTCTCTACTCCCCCACCTCTCTCTCTCTCTCCCTCCCTCCCCCTCTCTCCCTCCCTCCCCCTCTCTCTCATACTCTCCCCCCTGTCTCTCTCCCTCCCTCTTACTCTCTCTTTCTCTCGCACTCCTTTCCCCCCACCCCTCTCTCTCCCCCCTACCCCCAACCCCCCCCCCTCTCTCTCCCCCTACCCCCGACCCCCCCCCTCTCGCTCTCTCCTCTCATCTCTCTCCCCTCTCTTTCCTGTCTCTCCCCTCTATCCTACAGGTGTACAAGGAGAAGCTCTATGGGAAGAAGTATGTCTGGTTCCTGATTGGTTGGTACGCAGACAACTGGTTCAAGATCAAAGACCCGTCAATCAACTGCACCGTGGAGCAGATGACGGAGGCGGTGGAGGGCCACGTTACCACGGAGATCGTCATGCTAAACCCAGAGACCGTCCGAGGGGCCTCCAATCTGGTGAGGAGTGCACTCGTGTAGAGAGAGCACTATTGCTATGTGCCTGAATCCTAAAATGGCACCCTATTCCCTACATAGTACAAAGTAGTGCACTATATAGGGAATAGGGCTCTGGTCTATAGTAGTGCACTACATAGGGAATTGGGTAGAATGTTCATTCAGCTGTTAATGAGGATCCTGCCCAAATTACACTACAGTGTCTTGGAAATACGATGACATTGATAAAGTAGGCAACTAATTAGTAGGAAACAACGTCATCGTCATCATGACAACGTCGTCAGGTTTACTTTAGACAGACGGTAGCGTTGCCATTAGCTAGCAAAGATCGCAAAAAATAGATTAGTTAGCTATCTTAAATCCTGTGCTAGCTAATGTTACCACATCTAATAAGGAAGCCTGTCCCTCACTAGTGTAACGACCCTCTTTAATTCATACTGCTGTGTCTGGAGAGGAGAGGAGCCTGTCCCTCACTAGTGTTACGACCCTCTTTAATTCATACTGCCGTGTCTGGAGAGGAGAGGAGCCTGTCCCTCACTAGTGTAACGACCCTCTTTAATTCATACTGCCGTGTCTGGAGAGGAGAGGAGCCTGTCCCTCACTAGTGTAACGACCCTCTTTAATTCATACTGCCGTGTCTGGAGAGGAGAGGAGCCTGTCCCTCACTAGTGTAACGACCCTCTTTAATTCATACTGCCGTGTCTGGAGAGGAGAGGAGCCTGTCCCTCACTAGTGTAACGACCCTCTTTAATTCATACTGCCGTGTCTGGAGAGGAGCCTGTCCCTCACTAGTGTAACAACCCTCTTTAATTCATACTGCCGTGTCTGGAGAGGAGAGGAGCCTGTCCCTCACTAGTGTTACGACCCTCTTTAATTCATACTGCCGTGTCTGGAGAGGAGCCTGTCCCTCACTAGTGTAACGACCCTCTTTAATTCATACTGCCGTGTCTGGAGAGGAGAGGAGCCTGTCCCTCACTAGTGTTACGACCCTCTTTAATTCATACTGCCGTGTCTGGAGAGGAGCCTGTCCCTCACTAGTGTAATGACCCTCTTTAATTCATACTGCCGTGTCTGGAGAGGAGCCTGTCCCTCACCAGTGTTACGACCCTCTTTAATTCATACTGCCGTGTCTGGATAGAAGAGGAGCTTCAGGAAGCTCTTCAAATTTACTATTATCCATCTTACTTTGAAGATGTACCTCGTAGAAGAAAAGCTTTGTTCTCGAAGAGAAGCGTTTTTCGAGCGCAGCAAACCGTTTCTCTCTCTTTTGAATCGGCCGGCTCTGAATTAAGAGAGGAGAGGAGAACATGGAGAACATGGAAATACTGAATAAATAATAGACTTTGTGTTAATGTTCATTGTTCATCGTTCACGCTAAACTGGGGCAGCGCTGTCTGGAGGGGCTGAAGAGGCAGAGAGGGAGAGAGACAGTAGTGGGATGTGTCCCAAATTTCACCCTTTTACCTATGGGCTCTGGTCAAAAGTAGTGCACTATGCCCTATGGGCTCTGGTCAAAAGTAGTGCACTATGCCCTATGGGCCCTGGTCAACAGTAGTGCACTCTGCCCTATGGGCCCTGGTCTAAAGTAGTGCACTATGCCCTATGGGCTCTGGTCAAAGTAGTGCACTATGCCCTATGGGCTCTGGTCTAAAGTAGTGCACTATGCCCTATGGGCCCTGGTCTAAAGTAGTGCACTATGCCCTATGGGCCCTGGTCTAAAGTAGCGCACTATGCCTTATGGGCCCTGGTCAAAAGTAGTGCACTATGCCCTATGGGCCCTGGTCTAAAGTAGTGCACTATGCCCTATGGGCTCTGGTCAAAAGTAGTGCACTATGCCCTATGGGCTCTGGTCAAAAGTAGTGCACTATGCCCTATGGGCCCTGGTCAACAGTAGTGCACTCTGCCCTATGGGCCCTGGTCTAAAGTAGTGCACTATGCCCTATGGGCTCTGGTCAAAGTAGTGCACTATGCCCTATGGGCTCTGGTCTAAAGTAGTGCACTATGCCCTATGGGCCCTGGTCTAAAGTAGTGCACTATGCCCTATGGGCCCTGGTCTAAAGTAGCGCACTATGCCTTATGGGCCCTGGTCAAAAGTAGTGCACTATGCCCTATGGGCCCTGGTCTAAAGTAGTGCACTATGCCCTATGGGCCCTGGTCAAAGTAGTGCACTATGCCTTATGGGCCCTGGTCAAAGTAGTGCACTATGCCCTATGGACCCTGGTCAAAGTAGTGCACTATGCCCTATGGGCTCTAGTCAAAGTAGTGCACTATGCCCTATGGACCCTGGTCAAAGTAGTGCACTATGCCCTATGGGCTCTAGTCAAAGTAGTGCACTATGCCCTATGGGTTCTGGTCAAAAGTAGTGCACTATGCCCTATGGGCCCTGGTCAACAGTAGTGCACTATGCCCTATGGGCCCTGGTCTAAAGTAGTGCACTATGCCCTATGGGCTCTGGTCAAAGTAGTGCACTATGCCCTATGGGCTCTGGTCTAAAGTAGTGCACTATGCCCTATGGGCCCTGGTCTAAAGTAGTGCACTATGCCCTATGGGCCCTGGTCTAAAGTAGCGCACTATGCCTTATGGGCCCTGGTCAAAAGTAGTGCACTATGCCCTATGGGCCCTGGTCTAAAGTAGTGCACTATGCCCTATGGGCCCTGGTCAAAGTAGTGCACTATGCCTTATGGGCCCTGGTCAAAGTAGTGCACTATGCCCTATGGACCCTGGTCAAAGTAGTGCACTATGCCCTATGGGCTCTAGTCAAAGTAGTGCACTATGCCCTATGGACCCTGGTCAAAGTAGTGCACTATGCCCTATGGGCTCTAGTCAAAGTAGTGCACTATGCCCTATGGGTTCTGGTCAAAAGTAGTGTACTATGCCCTATGGGCTCTGGTCAACAGTAGTGCACTCTGCCCTATGGGCCCTGGTCTAAAGTAGTGCACTATGCCCTATGGGCCCTGGTCTAAAGTAGCGCACTATGCCTTATGGGCCCTGGTCAAAAGTAGTGCACTATGCCCTATGGGCCCTGGTCTAAAGTAGTGCACTATGCCCTATGGGCTCTGGTCAAAAGTAGTGCACTATGCCCTATGGGCTCTGGTCAAAAGTAGTGCACTATGCCCTATGGGCCCTGGTCAACAGTAGTGCACTCTGCCCTATGGGCCCTGGTCTAAAGTAGTGCACTATGCCCTATGGGCTCTGGTCAAAGTAGTGCACTATGCCCTATGGGCTCTGGTCTAAAGTAGTGCACTATGCCCTATGGGCCCTGGTCTAAAGTAGTGCACTATGCCCTATGGGCCCTGGTCTAAAGTAGCGCACTATGCCTTATGGGCCCTGGTCAAAAGTAGTGCACTATGCCCTATGGGCCCTGGTCTAAAGTAGTGCACTATGCCCTATGGGCCCTGGTCAAAGTAGTGCACTATGCCTTATGGGCCCTGGTCAAAGTAGTGCACTATGCCCTATGGACCCTGGTCAAAGTAGTGCACTATGCCCTATGGGCTCTAGTCAAAGTAGTGCACTATGCCCTATGGACCCTGGTCAAAGTAGTGCACTATGCCCTATGGGCTCTAGTCAAAGTAGTGCACTATGCCCTATGGGTTCTGGTCAAAAGTAGTGCACTATGCCCTATGGGCCCTGGTCAACAGTAGTGCACTATGCCCTATGGGCCCTGGTCTAAAGTAGTGCACTATGCCCTATGGGCTCTGGTCAAAGTAGTGCACTATGCCCTATGGGCTCTGGTCTAAAGTAGTGCACTATGCCCTATGGGCCCTGGTCTAAAGTAGTGCACTATGCCCTATGGGCCCTGGTCTAAAGTAGCGCACTATGCCTTATGGGCCCTGGTCAAAAGTAGTGCACTATGCCCTATGGGCCCTGGTCTAAAGTAGTGCACTATGCCCTATGGGCCCTGGTCAAAGTAGTGCACTATGCCTTATGGGCCCTGGTCAAAGTAGTGCACTATGCCCTATGGACCCTGGTCAAAGTAGTGCACTATGCCCTATGGGCTCTAGTCAAAGTAGTGCACTATGCCCTATGGACCCTGGTCAAAGTAGTGCACTATGCCCTATGGGCTCTAGTCAAAGTAGTGCACTATGCCCTATGGGTTCTGGTCAAAAGTAGTGTACTATGCCCTATGGGCTCTGGTCAACAGTAGTGCACTCTGCCCTATGGGCCCTGGTCTAAAGTAGTGCACTATGCCCTATGGGCTCTGGTCAAAGTAGTGCACTATGCCCTATGGGCTCTGGTCTAAAGTAGTGCACTATGCCCTATGGGCCCTGGTCTAAAGTAGTGCACTATGCCCTATGGGCCCTGGTCAAAAGTAGTGCACTATGCCTTATGGGCCCTGGTCAAAGTAGTGCACTATGCCCTATGGGCTCTGGTCAAAAGTAGTGCACTATGCCCTATGGGCTCTGGTCAAAAGTAGTGCACTATGCCCTATGGGCCCTGGTCAAAGTAGTGCACTATGCCCTATGGGCCCTGGTCAAAAGTAGTGCACTATGCCTTATGGGCCCTGGTCAAAGTAGTGCACTATGCCCTATGGGCTCTGGTCAAAAGTAGTGCACTATGCCCTATGGGCTCTGGTCAAAAGTAGTGCACTATGCCCTATGGGCTCTGGTCAAAAGTAGTGCACTATGCCCTATGGGCCCTGGTCAAAGTAGTGCACTATGCCCTATGGACCCTGGTCAAAGTAGTGCACTATGCCCTATGGGCTCTAGTCAAAGTAGTGCACTATGCCCTATGGGTTCTGGTCAACAGTAGTGCACTATGCCCTATGGGCTCTGGTCAACAGTAGTGCACTATGCCCTATGGGCCCTGGTCAACAGTAGTGCACTCTGCCCTATGGGCCCTGGTCTAAAGTAGTGCACTATGCCCTATGGGCTCTGGTCAAAGTAGTGCACTATGCCCTATGGGCTCTGGTCTAAAGTAGTGCACTATGCCCTATGGGCCCTGGTCTAAAGTAGTGCACTATGCCCTATGGGCCCTGGTCTAAAGTAGCGCACTATGCCTTATGGGCCCTGGTCAAAAGTAGTGCACTATGCCCTATGGGCCCTGGTCTAAAGTAGTGCACTATGCCCTATGGGCCCTGGTCTAAAGTAGTGCACTATGTAGAGGATTAGGGGTCCAGTCGGTAAGCAGCCTAGAGAGTCGTCTCTTATTGATCAAAGCCCCGTTTGTTGACGAGGCTGCCGTTGTCGTGGCGATGGTTCTCCAGGGCCGCGGCTTTCACAGATCCGGCTGCTTGATGCAGCCCGGCGCCAAGGTAGGGGAGGGAGTGGAAGGCATGTCTGTCAAACATGACCTCAAAACACTACAGTCAAAATTAAATGTTTGTTCAAGGCAGTTCAACATACTAAGGTGACATATGTGTGTGTGTGTGTGTGTGTGTGTGTGTGTGTGTGTGTGTGTGTGTGTGTGTTGGATAAGGGATCTGAACATACATACACACAAAGCTCTCAACACACACAAAGCCCTCAACACACACAAAGCCCTCAACACACACAAAGCCCTCAACACACACAAAGCCCACAACAAACACAAAGCCCTCAACACACACAAAGCCCTCAACACACACAAAGCCCTCAACACACACAAAGCCCTCAACACACACAAAGCCCTCAACACACACAAAGCCCTCAACACACACAAAGCCCACAACACACACAGAGCTCTCAACACACACAAAGCCCTCAACACACACAACCCTCAACACACACAAAGCCCTCAACACACACAAAGCCCTCAACACACACAAAGCCCTCAATACACACAAAGCCCTCAACACACACAAAGCCCTCAACACACACAAAGCCCACAACACACACAGAGCTCTCAACACACACAAAGCCCTCAACACACACAACCCTCAACACACACAAAGCCCTCAACACACACAACCCTCAACACACACAAAGCCCACAACAAACACAAAGTCCTCAACACACACAAAGCCCTCAACACACACAAAGCCCTCAACACACACAAAGCCCTCAACACACACAAAGCCCTCAACACACACAAAGCCCTCAACACACACACAACCCTCAACACACACAAGGCCCTCAACACACACAAAGCCCTCAACACACACAAAGCTCTCAACACACACAAAGCCCTCAACACACACAAAGCTCTCAACACACACAAAGCCCTCAACACACACACAACCCTCAACACACACAAGGCCCTCAACACACACAAAGCCCTCAACACACACAAAGCCCTCAACACACACAAAGCCCTCAACACACACACAACCCTCAACACACACAAAGCCCTCAACACACACACAACCCTCAACACACACAAAGCTCTCAACACACACAAAGCCCTCAACACACACAAAGCCCTCAACACACACAAAGCCCTCAACACACACACAAAGCTCTCAACACACACAAAGCCCTCAACACACACAAAGCCCTCAACACACACAAAGCCCTCAACACACACAAAGCCCACAACAAACACAAAGCCCTCAACACACACAAAGCCCTCAACACACACAAAGCCCTCAACACACACAAAGCCCTCAACACACACAAAGCCCTCAACACACACAAAGCCCTCAACACACACAAAGCCCTCAATACACACAAAGCCCTCAACACACACAAAGCCCTCAACACACACAAAGCCCACAACACACACAAAGCTCTCAACACACACAAAGCCCTCAACACACACAACCCTCAACACACACAAAGCCCTCAACACACACAACCCTCAACACACACAAAGCCCACAACAAACACAAAGCCCTCAACACACACAAAGCCCTCAACACACACAAAGCCCTCAACACACACAAAGCCCTCAACACACACAAAGCCCTCAACACACACAAAGCCCTCAACACACACACAACCCTCAACACACACAAGGCCCTCAACACACACAAAGCCCTCAACACACACAAAGCTCTCAACACACACAAAGCCCTCAACACACACAAAGCTCTCAACACACACAAAGCCCTCAACACACACACAACCCTCAACACACACAAGGCCCTCAACACACACAAAGCCCTCAACACACACAAAGCCCTCAACACACACAAAGCCCTCAACACACACACAACCCTCAACACACACAAAGCCCTCAACACACACACAACCCTCAACACACACAAAGCTCTCAACACACACAAAGCCCTCAACACACACAAAGCCCTCAACACACACAAAGCCCTCAACACACACACAAAGCCCTCAACACACACAAAGCCCTCAACACACACACAACCCTCAACACACACAAAGCCCTCAACACACACACAACCCTCAACACACACAAAGCCCTCAACACACACAGCCCCCCCCTCCCCCACCTCCTGATACCAGGTCACACAGCCCCCCCTCCCCCACCTTCTGATACCAGGTCACACAGCCCCCCCTCCCCCACCTCCTGATACCAGGTCACACAGCCCCCCCCTCCCCCACCTCCTGATACCAGGTCACACAGCCCCCCCTCCCCCACCTCCTGATACCAGGTCACACAGCCCCCCCCTCCCCCACCTCCTGATACCAGGTCACACAGCCCCCCCCTCCCCCACCTCCTGATACCAGGTCACACAGCCCCCCCCTCCCCCACCTCCTGATACCAGGTCACACAGCCCCCCCCTCCCCCACCTCCTGATACCAGGTCACACAGCCCCCCCCTCCCCCACCTCCTGATACCAGGTCACACAGCCCCCCCCCTCCCCCACCTCCTGATACCAGGTCACACAGCCCCCCCCCCTCCCCCACCTCCTGATACCAGGTCACACAGCCCCCCCCTCCCCCACCTCCTTATACCAGGTCACACAGCCCCCCCCTCCCCCACCTCCTGATACCAGGTCACACAGCCCCCCCCCTCCCCCACCTCCTGATACAAGGTCACACAGCCCCCCCCTCCCCCACCTCCTGATACCAGGTCACACAGCCCCCCTCCCCCACCTCCTGATACCAGGTCACACAGCCCCCCCCTCCCCCACCTCCTGATACCAGGTCACACAGCCCCCCCCTCCCCCACCTCCTGATACCAGGTCACACAGCCCCCCCCCTCCCCCACCTCCTGATACCAGGTCACACAGCCCCCCTCCCCCACCTCCTGATACCAGGTCACACAGCCCCCCCCTCCCCCACCTCCTTATACCAGGTCACACAGCCCCCCCCTCCCCCACCTCCTGATACCAGGTCACACAGCCCCCCCCCTCCCCCACCTCCTGATACAAGGTCACACAGCCCCCCCCTCCCCCACCTCCTGATACCAGGTCACACAGCCCCCCTCCCCCACCTCCTGATACCAGGTCACACAGCCCCCCCCCCCCCACCTCCTGATACCAGGTCACACAGCCCCCCCCCCCCCCCCCCCCCCCTCCTGATACCAGGTCACACAGCCCCCCCCTCCCCCACCTCCTGATACCATGTCACACAGCCCCCCCCTCCCCCACCTCCTGATACCAGGTCACACAGCCCCCCCCTCCCCCACCTCCTGATACCAGGTCACACAGCCCCCCCCTCCCCCACCTCCTGATACCAGGTCACACAGCCCCCCCCTCCCCCACCTCCTGATACCATGTCACACAGCCCCCCCCTCCCCCACCTCCTGATACCATGTCACACAGCCCCCCCCTCCCCCACCTCCTGATACCAGGTCACACAGCCCCCCCCCCCCCACCTCCTGATACCAGGTCACACAGCCCCCCCCTCCCCTCCTGATGCCAGGCCACACAGCCTCCCCTCCTGATGCCAGGCCACACAGCCTCCCCTCCTGATGCCAGGCCACACAGCCTCCCCTCCTGATACCAGGTCACACAGCCTCCCCTCCTGATGCCAGGTCACACAGCCCCCCCCCCCCCCCCCCCCCCCCCTCCCCCCCTCCTGATACCAGGCCACACAGCCTCCCCTCCTGATACCAGGCCACACGGCCTCCCCTCCTGATACCAGATCACACAGCCTCCCCTCCCCTCCCCTCCTGATGCCAGGTCACACAGCCTCCCCTCCCCTCCTGATGCCAGGTCACACAGCCTCCCCTCAGAGGCTAAGTAATAGCTGACTTCATTCTAGAGTGCATCACAAATGGCACTCTATTCCCTATATGGGTCCTGGTCAAAAGTAGTGCACTACATAGGCAATAGGGTGCCATTTGGGACTCATGTCCTTTTACAGAGCTGTTATGTCTCTCCTTAGCTCCTCGCACACAGAGAGAGAGACAGATGTCTCATTCAGATTAGGTAGAGGTAGAGGTGTAGAGAGAGAGAAAGAGAGTCAACCCCTCTGCCAGCTACCCATCTGAAGTGATGACATTTAACACCTCTCTTCTAGACTCAGCCCGGGGGATTCTGGGAAAATATCCTCTCTCTCTCTCTCTCCATTCAGGATGAACTATCAAAAATTACAACACCGACCCCACCTCTCATCTTTTATTACCGGAGGCAACATGAAACATATGGAGACAGATTTCCTTCATTTCATCAGGCGCGTGTGTGTGTGTGTATGTGTGTGTGTGTGTGTGTGTGTGTGTGTGTGTGTGTGTGTGTGTGTGTGTGTCGTCCTGGCCGTTGTTTCTGTAGAGGGCATTTATTTGGAACGGCACCTCCCATCTCGCACGGCGGATATATACAGTGGTGATACAGTGGTGAACAACTTTGTCAAAAGCTAAAGGTGGAGGGAAAATGATGACTGTATTGAGCCAGTTTACCAGGGTGGAGGGATTTTATCGTAGGTGGGACCTGTCCGATGCAAGGCTAGAAAGTGTCTGGAACTCAGCCCAGACATAACAGCCTCCTGGGCCAACGGTGGAGGGGGAGGAGGGGTCTGGGTGGTGGGAGGGGGGGTGCAGGAGGGGTCTGGGTGGTGGGGGTACAGGAGGGGTCCGGGTGGTGTGTGTGGGGGGTGGGGGGGGGTGGGGGGTGGGGGGTACAGGAGGGGTCCGGGTGGTGTGTGGGGGGGGGGGGGGGGGGGGTACAGGAGGGGTCTGGTTGGTGTGTATGTGTGGGGGGTGAGTACAGGAGGGGTCTGGTTGGTGTGTGTGTGTGGGGGTGAGTACAGGAGGGGTCTGGTTGGTGTGTGTGTGGGGGTGAGTAAAGGAGGGGTCTGGTTGGTGTGTGTGTGTGGGGGTGAGTACAGGAGGGGTCCGACTGGTGTGTGTGTGTTGGGGGGTGAGTGGGTGCCTGTGTCCCTACATCCTAGAGAGAACAGAAGAACATTTGGCCTATTCCCAGACAGACCCCACCCCACCCCTCCCCACCGCACTGGTGAAACAGGATGTCAACCTGGTGCTCCCCCCCCCCCCCCCACACACACACAGTTCTAAGCCCTCCTCCTCTCTCTTCCTCCAGACGTCTCAGGAGTTTCTGAACCAGCTGATGTCTAAGTTGGGGGGTAAGAACCCAGAGGAGACGGGGGGGTTCCAGGAGGCCCCTCTGGCCTACGATGCAGTGTGGGCCCTGGCTCTGGCCCTCAACAAGACCGTGGGGCCCCTGAAGGCCAAGGGCCGGAGGCTGGAAGACTTCAACTACAACAACCGAGATATCACCGCCGAGATATACCGTGCCCTCAACACCAGCTCATTTGAAGGAGTTTCGGTGAGTATGGAATATATAGCCTAACCATTGAGGCACGGGGAAGAGGGAAGGTGAGAGGGGGAGGGGGGAGAGAAGCTTGTGGTTGTACTGGGAGAGAGCGAGACAGAGAAAGAGAAAGAGAGAGAGAAAGAAAGCAAGAGAGAAGGATAGAAAGAGAGCGAGAGAGACAGAGACAGAGAAAGACTACCAGAATCCATTGGATTCTCCAATTACATTGAATGAACTACAGGACAAAATACAAACCCTCCAACCCCAAAAAAGTCTGTGGTGTTGATGGTATCCTAAATGAAATGCTAAAATATACAGACCACAAATTTCAATTGTCTTTTTAACATCATCCTCAGCTCTGGCATCTTCCCCAATATTTGGAACCAAGGACTGATCACCCCAATCCACAAAAGTGGAGACACATTTTTGACTCAGTTTGGCATGAGGGTTTGCAATACATATTGATGGAAAGTGGTGTTGAGGGGAAAACATACGACATTATGAAATCCATGTATATAAATAACAAGTGTGCAGATGAAATAGGCAAAAAAACACACATTTCTTTCCACAGGGCTGTAGAGTGAGACAGTTCACAAACACAAACAGACCCCAAAGAGCCCAGGACAGCAAGACAATTAGACCCAACCAAATCACGAGAAAACAGAAATATTATAATTACTTACATTAAAACATTTTACTTGACACATCGGAAAGAGTTGACAGAACAACGGAGCAAACTGGAACAATATTTGTCCCTAAACAGAGAGTACACAGTGGCAGAATACCTGACCACTGTGACTGAGCCACAATTAAGAAAACATAGGCAGACCTGGCTCTCAAGAGAAGACAGGCTATGTGCACACTGTGGCCACAAAATGAGGTGGAAACTGAGCTGCACTTCCTAACCTTCTGCCAAATGTATGACCATATTAGAGACACATATTTCCCTCAGATTACACAGATCCACAAAGAATTGGAAAACAAACCCAATGTTGATAAATTCTCATGGGTAGGTTGCATCAACATGGTTTAAATTAACCTAGGATTAAAGCTAATCTAAATTTTGTAAATCTAGGTTTATAATTAATCCAGAGATGTGTGGCACCACTTCATTTATAATCTGAATCAGTAAATATATGATTAACGGTTTTAAACCAATCAATCAAATGTATTTACAAAGCCCTTCTTACATCAGCTGATGCCACAGAGTGCTGTACAGAAAGCCAGCCTAAAACCCCAAACAGCAAGCAATGCAGGTGTAGAAGCACTGTGGCTAGGAAAAACTCCCTGGAAAGGCAGGCACCTAGGAAGAAACCTAGAGAGGAACCAGGCTATGAGGGGTGGCCAGTCCTCTTCTGGCTGTGCCGGGTGGAGATTATAACAGAACGTGGCCAAGATGTTCAAATGTTCATAGATGACCTGCAGGGTCAAATAATAATAATAATCACAGTGGTTGTCAAGGGTGCAACAGGTCAGCTCCTCAGGAGTGAATGTCAGTTGGCTTTTCATAGCCGATCATTCAGAGTATCTCTATCACTTTTGCTGTCTCTAGAGAGTTGAAAACAGCAGGTCTGGGACAAGGTAGCACGTCAGGGTTTCATTTAAACTATGATCGTGAAAGGGTTGTCATGGTGAAAGGGTTGTCATGGTGAAAGGGTTGTCACGGTGAAAGGGTTGTCATGGTGAAAGGGTTGTCATGGTGAAAGGGTTGTCATGGTGAAAGGGTTGTCACGGGTTGGCTGATTTGAAATTAAAATCCCTTATTTACCAGTACTAGAAAGAAAACGACTGTGTTAGCTACTGTAGCTAGCTAGTTTATAATCCAAGCTAGCTAGCACACAATATTATTCATTATTGTCATTACTTAACGTTATTTAGCCATGTCTCATTGGTCCGCTAGCCACCTGATCTATGACAAGTCAAAAAACTTCTTCCGTTTATGGAAAAAAAAAACGAAACTATTTTGTCGGGGGTTGATGGAGGAATTTAGTAACGTTACTGGAGGATCAAAAAAAGAGAGACAACACGACTGTCAAAAATAAGGAAGTCACCTGGGCTATTTTATGCGACAAAAAAAGTAATGGATCGACACCAATGAAAGAGAAGAGGGACCCAAATCGGATGAAAGCTGGATAAAAAAAAAAAAGAAAGAAGAGCAAAAGCCATAAATGATGCAGCAGAGGAGAAGCCCAGGGGGGACAGAGGAGAAGCCCGGGGGGGACAGAGGAGAAGCCCGGGGGGGGACAGAGGAGAAGCCCGGGGGGGGACAGAGGAGAAGCCCGGGGGGGGACAGAGGAGAAGCGCCCGGGGGGGGACAGAGGAGAAGCCCGGGGGGGGACAGAGGAGAAGCGCCCGGGGGGGGACAGAGGAGAAGCCCGGGGGGGACAGAGGAGAAGCCCGGGGGGGGACAGAGGAGAAGCCCGGGGGGGACAGAGGAGAAGCCCGGGGGGGACAGAGGAGAAGCCCGGGGGGGACAGAGGAGAAGCCCGTGGGGGACAGAGGAGAAGCCCGTGGGGGACAGAGGAGAAGCCCGGGGGGGACAGAGGAGAAGCCCGGGGGGGACAGAGGAGAAGCCCGGGGGGGGACAGAGGAGGGAATTGATCCTGTCATCCCATAAAATATACAACATGATTCCCCAGCAGTTTGCCCCTCCATAACCCCCTATGATGACGACGGACAACTTGACCCACCAATGTTTTAGTAAGCGTAAATATCAATGCCTATAATGCACGTTTAATGTAACGTTAATTCTACTTCACTACAATGTTACCGTTATCAGGCCCATTTACAGCATGTTGCGTAACATCATCGTTCGTACCAAGGCTGGGAATATCATAAACCCCAATTCAATTCTTTAATCATTGAGGAACAGGTTTAAAATTCATCTAGGTTTAAAGTGAAAACTAAACTTAGATTAGTGGAATTAAGGATTTAATTGAACTAGGATTCATTTAAAACTATGTTTAAAATTGGGTGCAGCAAGATTAACAGATAAACCTTCATTTAACCCAGTTTAAGAGCTAATCCATATTGGTGCAACCCACCCCATATCTATTCGGTTAAACACCACAGTGTGCATCACAAAATGTCTCATTACACTTTTATGAGTGTAATGTTTACTGGTAATTTCTGATTGTTTATTTCACTTTTGTTTATTATCATCTTCACTTGCTTTGGCAATGTAAACATATGTTTCCCATGTCAATAAAGCCTTTAAGAAAGAGAGAGAGAGAGAGAGAGAGAGACAGAGAGAGAGAGACAGAGAGAGAGAGAGAGACAGAGAGAGAGAGAGAGAGAGAGAGATAGAGAGAGAGAGTTTGAGAGAGACAGAAATAGAGACAGAGAGAGCGAGAGAGAGAGAGACAGAGAGAGAGAGAGAGAGACAGAGAGAGAGATTAAAACAATGAAGTGTTATAGCTTCTCTTTCTTCACACAGGGCCATGTTGTGTTTGATGCCCAGGGTTCTAGAATGGCCTGGACTCTTATTGAGCAGCTGCAAGGTACAGTACTCTCTCTATTTCCTCCACATTGTGTCCATCCACCTGACAGGTGTGGCATATCAAGAAGCTGATTAAACAGCGTGATCATTACACAGGTAATTGGCAGCACGTCCAACAAACCTCACATCCGCAGACCACAGGCATGGTGTGGTTGAGCGGTTTGCTGATGTTCAAGTTCTGAACAAATCAAATCAAAGTTTATTTGTCACGTGCGCTGAATACAACAGGTGTAGTAGACCTTACAGTGAAATGCTTACTTACAGGCTCTAACCAATAGTGCAAAAAAGGTATTAGGTGAACAATAGGTAGGTAAAGACAGGCTATTAAAGTAGCGAGGCTATAAAAGTAGCAAGGCTACATACAGACACTGGTTAGTCGGGCTGATTGAGGTAGTATGTACATGTAGATATGGTTAAAGTGACTATACATATATGATGAACAGAGAGTAGCAGTAGGGTGAAAGAGGGGTTGGCGGGTAGTGGATGGGACAATGTGCGGGAGCACTGGTTTGTCGGCCCAATTGAGGTAGTATGTACATGAATGTATAGTTAAAGTGACTATGCATATAAGATAAACAGAGAGTAGCAGCAGTGTAAAAGAGGGGTTTGGGGGGGGCACACAATGCAAATAGCCCGGGTAGCCATTTGATTACCTGTTCAGGAGTCTTATGGCTTGGGGGTAAAAACTGTTTAGAAGCCTATTGGTCCTAGACTTGGCACTCCGGTACCGCTTGCCGTGCGGTAGTAGAGAGATCAGTCTATGACTGGGGTGGCTGGGGTCTTTGACAATTTTTAGGGCCTTCCTCTGACACCGCCTGGTGGAGAGGTCCTGGATGGCAGGCAGCTTAGCCCCAGTGATGCACTGGGCCGTACACACTACCCTCTGTAGTGCCTTGCGGTCGGAGGCCGAGCAATTGCCGTACCAGGCAGTGATGCAACCAGTCAGGATGCTCTCGATGTTGCAGCTGTAGAACCTTTTGAGGATCTCAGGACCCGTGACAAATCTTTTTAGTTTCCTGAGGGGGAATAGGCTTTGTCGTGCCCTCTTTACGACTGACTTGGTGTGTTTGGACCATTCTAGTTTGTTGTTGATGTGGACACCAAGGAACTTGAAGCTCTCAACCTGCTCCACTACAGCCCCGCCGATGAGAATGGGGCCGTGCTCGGTCCTCCTTTTCCTGTAGTCCACAATCATCTCCTTAGTCTTGGTTTACGTTGAGGGAGAGGTTGTTATTCTGGCACCACACAGTCAGGTCTCTGACCTCCTCCCTATAGGCTGTCTCGTCGTTGTCGGTGATCAGGCCTACCACTGTTGTGTCGTCTGCAAACTTAATGATGGTGTTGGAGTCATGCCTGGCCATGCCTGGCCGTGGGTGAACAGGGAGTACAGGAGTGAGCACACACCCCTGGGGAGCTCCAGTGTTGAGAATCAGCGTGGCAGATGTGTTGCTACCTACCCTCACCACCTGGGGGCGGCCCGCCTGTCAGGAAGTCCAGGATCCAGTTGCAGAGTGCCTTATGCATTGGGGTTATTGTATGGGAAGGCATAAGGCACAAGCTACGGACAACAAACACAATTGCATTTTATCGATGGCAGTTTGAATGCACAGAGACACCGTGGCGAGATCCTGAAGCCCATTGTCGTGCCATTCATCCGCCGCCATCACCTCGTGTTTCAGCGTGATAATGCACGGCCCCATGTCGTAAGGATCCGTACACAATTCCTGGAAGCTGAAAATGTCCTAGTTTTTCCATGGCCTGCCTACACACCAGACATGTCACCCAGTGATCACGTTTGTGATGCTCTGGATCGATGTGTACGACACAGCGTGTTCCAGTTCCCGCCAATTACCAGCAACTTCACACAGCCATTGAAGAGGAACGACATTGCACAGGCCACAATCAACAGCCTGACGAACTCTATGTAGAGGAAAGACATGGTGGACACACCAGATACTGACTGGTTTTCGGATCCACGCCCCTACTTTTATTTTTTTTTAAAGGTATCTGTTACCAACAGATGCATATCTGTATTCCCATTCATGTGAAATCCATAGATTAGGGCGTAATTCATTTATTTCAAATGACTGATTTCTTCATATGATCTTGTATCTCGGTAAAATCTTTGAAATTGTTGCATGTTGCGTTTATATTTTTGTTCAGTGTAGCCCAGAAAAGAAAACATGTACAAAGTTAATATTAGCTGCTTGAATATTTCAGTGAATGCTGGAGGGTTTCACAAAAAAGCCACTTTCATGTTGCTGCCAAATTAACTATTCTGAAATTTGTCAGTTACAATCTTTTTTTTGCTTGGTATTGCAATGAACCCAAGCTTGTCCTCTGTGCCCAGTGCTTTAGTTTAGCAGAAAAGCTGATACAGTCATGTTTACAAAATCACCTTGCAGAGGGAGAGAGAGAAGGGAGAGAGAGAGAGAGAGAGAGAGAGAGTGAGAGAGAGAGAGAGAGAGACAGAGAGAGAGACAGAGAGAGAGAGGGGGGGAGAGAGTGGGAGAGGGAGAGAGAGAGAGAGAGTGAGAGAGAGAGAGAGAGACAGAGAGAGAGAGAGAGAGAGAGAGAGAGACAGAGAGAGAGACAGAGAGAGAGACAGAGAGAGAGAGAGAGAGAGAGAGAGAGAGAGAGAGAGAGAGAGAGAGACAGAGAGAGAGACAGAGAGAGAGAGAGGGGGAGAGAGTGGGAGAGAGAGAGAGAGAGAGACAGAGAGAGAGAGAGAGAGAGAGAGAGAGAGAGAGACAGAGAGAGAGACAGAGAGAGAGAGAGGGGGAGAGAGTGGGAGAGGGAGCATGTTTTTACAAAAAATATAGATTTATAGTTAGATGAACTTGTATTTTTCAGCAAGGATATACTACCCCCCTCCACCACACAACCACAACACAACCTTCACTCCAAATCAAACCTCCAAACCTACAACCTGTTTTTGGACTAAATTAACTTGAAGGATTCCTACTACCAATGCTCTGGCAAACAAACAACAGAAACCTGAAAGGTCTGTTTGTGTTCTTTACAATCTTTCTCCTCTTTATTGTAATTAGTCAGTCTGAAAGCGCTGTATTTCCTTGTCATAGTGATTTAAATGTTGCCTTCCATGCCTATGCATGGAGCAGACCTGTAGCCATGACGATAAGAGAGGGAGAAGTAAGAGTACTTGTCGTAGTGAAACACAAAATAGTTTTTAAGGACTTTATTTTGCCTTTGTTTTCTTAATTTTCCGACTTAGCCAGCCCCTCGTGGCTCCCTGGCAGCCCCCTTTGTCACACAGGACTGGTGTCCATGTCATCGTCTTATCTCTGGCTACGTCAGACTGTAGCTGCCTGCGAGGAGAGGCAGGCAGTGAGGTGGTGTTCGTTGGTTTGGCTGGCTGCGTTGTGATCATTGATCGTGCTCAATCTGTCTGCCTCTTTGTGTCTTCCTCTGACACCGACCGCGTCTGCGTTGGTGACTCTCAATGTTGTCTCTCATGTCGGGAACGCTCTTTGTTTTTTGTGGCTGGCTGATGAAAAATTAAGCTTGTTTTCCCCCATCTCTTCTCCTCTCTGTTGTCTCCCCACCGTCCCAGAAAAGGAAACGTTGTTTTGATTAATAATTTATTCAATGCTAATTGGAGTGGCTTTTGCCCAGGGCAGTTTGGAGGGGGTTTGGTTCTGGATGTAGTAGAATGCAGCTCAGGCTAAGTGGACATGAGCTGATTCTCAGTCAGCCAGCAGCTACTGTATATCTACTGTATATCTACTGCATATCTACTGTATATCTACTGCATATCTACTGTATATCTACTGCATATCTATCTACTGTATATCTATCTACTGTATATCTATCTACTGTATATCTACTGCATATCTACTGTATATCTACTGTATACCTACTGTATATCTACTGTATATCTACTGCATATCTACTGTATATCTACTGCATATCTATCTACTGTATATCTATCTACTGTATATCTATCTACTGTATATCTACTGCATATCTACTGTATATCTACTGTATATCTACTGTATATCTACTGTATACCTACTGTATATCTACTGTATATCTACTGCATATCTACTGCATATCTACTGCATATCTACTGTATATCTACTGCATATCTACTGCATATCTACTGTATATATACTGCATATCTACTGTATATCTACTGCATATCTACTGCATATCTACTGTATATCTAATGCATATCTACTGTATATCTACTGTATATCTACTGTATATCTACTGTATACCTACTGTATATCTACTGTATATCTACTGCATATCTACTGCATATCTACTGCATATCTACTGTATATCTACTGCATATCTACTGCATATCTACTGTATATATACTGCATATCTACTGCATATCTACTGCATATCTACTGTATATCTAATGCATATCTACTGTATATCTACTGTATACCTACTGTATATCTACTGTATATCTACTGCATATCTACTGCTACTGCATATCTACTGTATATCTACTGCATATCTACTGCATATCTACTGTATATCTACTGCTACTGCATATCTACTGTATATCTACTATATATCTACTGCATATCTACTGTATATCTACTGTATATCTACTGCATATCTACTGCATATCTACTGTATATCTACTGTATATCTACTGCACATCTACTGTATATCTACTGTATATATACTGTATATCTACTGCATATCTACTGTATATCTACTGCTACTGCATATCTACTGCACATCTACTGCACATCTACTGCACACCTACTGTATACCTACTGTATATCTACTGTATATCTACTGTATATCTACTGTATACCTACTGTATACCTACTGTATACCTACTGCATATCTACTGTATATCTACTGTATATCTACTGTATATCTACTGTATATCTACTGTATACCTACTGTATATCTACTGTATATCTACTGTATACCTACTGTATACCTACTGTATATCTACTGTATATCTCTCTACTGCATGTCTACTGCATATCTACTGCATATCTACTGTATATCTATCTACTGTATATCTACTGCATATCTACTGTTTATCTACTGCATATCTACTGTATATCTACTCTATCTACGGTATATCTACTGTATATCTACTGTATAAACACTGTATATCTACTGTATATCTAATGCATGTCTACTGCATATCTATTGTATATCTACCGCATATCTACTGCATGTCTACTGCATATCTACTGTATATCTACTGCATATCTACTGCATATCTACTGCATATCTACTGTATATATACTGCATAACCACTGTATATCTACTGTATACCTACTGTATATCTACTGTATATCTACTGTATACCTACTGTATATCTACTGTATACCTACTGTATATCTACTGCATATCTACTGTATATCTCTCTACTGCATGTCTACTGCATATCTACTGCATATCTATCTACTGTATATCTACTGCATATCTACTGTATATCTACTCTATCTACTGTATATCTACTGTGTATATACTGCATATCTACTGTATATCTACTGTATATCTATCTACTGTATATCTACTGTATAACCACTGTATATCTACTGTATATCTAATGCATGTCTACTGCATATCTACTGTATATCTACCGCATATCTACTGTATATCTACTGTATATCTACTGCATATCTACTGCATATCTACTGCATATCTACTGTATATCTACTGTATATCTACTGCACATCTACTGTATATCTATCTACTGTATATCTACTCTATCTACTGTATAACCACTGTATATATACTGTATATCTACTGCATATCTACTGTATATCTACTGCTACTGCATATCTACTGCATATCTACTGCACATCTACTGTATACCTACTGTATACCTACTGCATATCTACTGTATATCTACTGTATACCTACTGCATATCTACTGCATATCTACTGTATATCTACTGTATATCTATCTACTGTATATCTACTGCATATCTACTGTATATCTACTGTATATCTACTGTATATCTACTGTTTATCTACTGCATATCTACTGCACATCTACTGCACATCTACTGCACACCTACTGTATACCTACTGTATATCTACTGTATATCTACTGTATATCTACTGTATACCTACTGTATACCTACTGTATACCTACTGCATATCTACTGTATATCTACTGTATATCTACTGTATATCTACTGTATACCTACTGTATATCTACTGTATATCTACTGTATACCTACTGTATACCTACTGTATATCTACTGTATATCTCTCTACTGCATGTCTACTGCATATCTACTGCATATCTACTGTATATCTATCTACTGTATATCTACTGCATATCTACTGTTTATCTACTGCATATCTACTGTATATCTACTCTATCTACGGTATATCTACTGTATATCTACTGTATAAACACTGTATATCTACTGTATATCTAATGCATGTCTACTGCATATCTATTGTATATCTACCGCATATCTACTGCATGTCTACTGCATATCTACTGTATATCTACTGCATATCTACTGCATATCTACTGTATATCTACTGCATATCTACTGTATATCTACTGTATATCTACTGCATATCTACTGTATAAACACTGTATATCTACTGTATATCTAATGCATGTCTACTGCATATCTATTGTATATCTACTGCATATCTAATGCATATCTACTGTATATCTACTGCATATCTACTGCATATCTACTGCATATCTACTGTATATATACTGCATAACCACTGTATATCTACTGTATACCTACTGTATATCTACTGTATATCTACTGTATACCTACTGTATATCTACTGTATACCTACTGTATATCTACTGCATATCTACTGTATATCTCTCTACTGCATGTCTACTGCATATCTACTGCATATCTATCTACTGTATATCTACTGCATATCTACTGTATATCTACTCTATCTACTGTATATCTACTGTGTATATACTGCATATCTACTGTATATCTACTGTATATCTATCTACTGTATATCTACTGTATAACCACTGTATATCTACTGTATATCTAATGCATGTCTACTGCATATCTACTGTATATCTACCGCATATCTACTGTATATCTACTGTATATCTACGGCATATCTACTGCATATCTACTGCATATCTACTGTATATCTACTGTATATCTACTGCACATCTACTGTATATATATCTACTGTATATCTACTCTATCTACTGTATAACCACTGTATATATACTGTATATCTACTGCATATCTACTGTATATCTACTGCTACTGCATATCTACTGCATATCTACTGCACATCTACTGTATACCTACTGTATACCTACTGCATATCTACTGTATATCTACTGTATATCTACTGTTTATCTACTGTATATCTACTGCATATCTACTGTATATCTACTGTATATCTACTGTATATCTACTGCATATCTACTGTTTATCTACTGCATATCTACTGCACATCTACTGTATATCTATCTACTGTATATCTACTCTATCTACTGTATAACCACTGTATATATACTGTATATCTACTGCATATCTACTGTATATCTACTGCTACTGCATATCTACTGCATATCTACTGCACATCTACTGTATACCTACTGTATACCTACTGCATATCTACTGTATATCTACTGTATACCTACTGCATATCTACTGCATATCTACTGTATATCTACTGTATATCTATCTACTGTATATCTACTGCATATCTACTGTATATCTACTGTATATCTACTGTATATCTACTGTTTATCTACTGCATATCTACTGTATATCTTCTCTATCTACTGTATATCTACTGTATATCTACTGTATATCTACTGTATACCTACTGTATATCTACTGTATACCTACTGTATATCTACTGCATATCTACTGTATATCTACTGTATATCTACTGTATATCTCTCTACTGCATGTCTACTGCATATCTACTGCATATCTACTGTATATCTCTCTACTGTATATCTACTGTATATCTACTGTATATCTACAGCTTATCTACTGTATATCTACTGTATATCTACTGCATATCTACTGTTTATCTACTGCATATCTACTGTATATCTACTCTATCTACTGTATATCTACTGTATATTTACTCTATCTACTGTATATCTACTGTATATTTACTCTATCTACTGTATATCTACTGTATATCTACTGTGTATATACTGCATATCTACTGTATATCTACTGTATATCTATCTACTGTATATCTACTGTATAACCACTGTATATCTAATGCATGTCTACTGCATATCTACTGTATATCTACCGCATATCTACTGTATATCTACTTCATGTCTACTGCATATCTACCGTATATCTACTGCATATCTACTGTTTATCTACTGCGTATCTACTGTATATCTGCTGTATATTTACTCTATCTACTGTATATCTACTGCATATCTACTGTATATCTACAGCATATCTACTGTATACCTACTGCATATCTACTGCATATCTACTGTATATCTATTGTATATCTACTGTATATCTACTGCATATCTACTGCATATCTACTGTATATCTACTGTATATCTACTGCATATCTACTGTATATCTACTGCATATCTACTGTATATCTACTGTATATCTACTGTATATCTACTGCATATCTACTGTTTATCTACTGCATATCTACTGTATATCTACTGTATATCTATACTGTATATCTACTGTGTATATACTGCATATCTACTGTATATCTACTGTATATCTATCTACTGTATATCTACTGTATAACCACTGTATATCTACTGTATATCTACCGCATATCTACTGTATATCTACTGTATATCTATCTACTGTATATCTATCTACTGCATGTCTACTGCATATCTACTGTATATCTACTGCATATCTACTGTATATCTGCTGTATATTTACTGCATATCTACTGTATATCTACAGCATATCTACTGTATATCTACTGCATATCTACTGCATATCTACTGTATAACCGCTGTATATCTACTGCATATCTACTGTATATCTACTGCATATCTACTGTATATCTAATGCATATCTACTGCATATCTAATGCATATCTACAGCATATCTACTGTATAACCACTGTATATCTACTGCATATCTACTGTATATCTAATGCATATCTACTGTATATCTAATGCATATCTACTGCATATCTAATGCATATCTACTGCATATCTACTGTATCTACTGCATATCTACTGTTTCTACTGTATATCTAATGCATATCTACTGCATATCTACTGTATCTACTGTATATCTACTGCATATCTACTGTATATCTAATGCATATCTACTGCATATCTAATGCATATCTACTGTATATCTAATGCATATCTACTGCATATCTAATGCATATCTACTGTATATCTAATGCATATCTACTGCATATCTAATGCATATCTACTGTATATCTAATGCATATCTACTGCATATCTAATGCATATCTACTGTATATCTAATGCATATCTACTGCATATCTAATGCATATCTACTGCATATCTACTGTATCTACTGCATATCTACTGTATCTACTGTATATCTAATGCATATCTACTGCATATCTACTGTATCTAATGCATATCTACTGCATATCTACTGTATATCTACTGTATATCTACTGCATATCTATTCTATCTGCTGTATATCTACTCATTTGACTGACATCATCCACAGTAGGAGGGTCCTTGGCAGAGGTAATGTTCAACACACACACAGTAGCGTCCTCCACCATGTGGTGTTGTCTTGCATAGTGGCAGTTTCCTGGGGCGGGCGATGTGTGGTAAGGAGTCATTATGTGTGTGTGTGTGCACTAGGCTTGTCACGATACTTTTTACCCCTTTTTCTCCCCAATTTCGTGATATCCAATTGGTATTTTCAGTCTTGTCCCATCGCTGCAACTTCTGTACGGACTCGGGAGAGTCGAAGGTTGAGAGTCCTGTGTCCGAAACACAACCCAGCCGAGCCTCACTGCTTCTCGACACACTGACCACTTAACCCGGAAGCCAGCCGCACCAAAGTGTCGGAGGAAACACCGTACACCTGGCGACCGTGTCAGCGTGCACTGCGCCCGGCCCGCCACAGGAGTCGCTAGTGCGTGATGGGACAAGGGCATCCCTGCTGGCCAAACCCTCCTGTTACCCGGACGATGCTGGGCCAATTGTGCGCCGCCTCATGGGTCTCCCGGTCGTGGCTGGCTGCGACACAGCCTGGGATCAAACCCGGTTCTGTAGTGATCCCACTCGGGAGGCTTGATAACAACATTTTACAAACGATACGATACCAAGTCAGTATCACGATACCGAGTAGCACCGCAATATCACGGCCTAGCATAAAATAAATAAATAAATACAAATCAGTGGCCAAGCATCCTGTCTCCAGTTTCTAGATGTTCTCCATAAACTTCACACTTCTACTCAACACATGGAATTTAACTTCACGCTGTTCAGCATATAATAGAATCCTGCATAGAATGACTGATTTGCGTGTGAGGGAGGGAGGGACAGAGGGACAGAGTGTGAGGGTGGGAGGGAGGGACAGAGTGTGAGGAAGGGAGGGAGGGAGGGACAGAGTGTGAGGAAGGGAGGGAGAGACAGAGTGTGAGGGAGGGAGAGAGGGAGGGACAGAGTGTGAGGGAGGGAGGGAGGGAGTGAGAGAGTGTGAGGGAGGGATGGAGGGAGAGACAGAGTGTGAGGGAGGGAGGGAGAGACAGAGTGTGAGGGAGGGAGAGAGGGAGGGACAGAGTGTGAGGGAGGGAGGGAGGGAGTGAGAGAGTGTGAGGAAGGGAGGGAGGGAGGGACAGAGTGTGAGGAAGGGAGGGAGAGACAGAGTGTGAGGGAGGGAGAGAGGGAGGGACAGAGTGTGAGGGAGGGAGGGAGGGAGTGAGAGAGTGTGAGGAAGGGAGGGAGGGAGGGACAGAGTGTGAGGAAGGGAGGGAGAGACAGAGTGTGAGGGAGGGAGAGTGGGAGGGACAGAGTGTGAGGGAGGGAGGGAGTGAGAGAGTGTGAGGGAGGGAGAGAGAGAGAGACAGAGTGTGAGGGAGGGAGGGAGTGAGAGAGAGTGAGGGAGGGAGGGAGGGACAGAGTGTGAGGAAGGGAGGGAGGGAGGGACAGAGTGTGAGGGAGGGAGGGAGGGAGGGACAGAGTGTGAGGGAGGGAGGGAGTGAGAGAGTGTGAGGGAGGGAGAGAGAGAGAGACAGAGTGTGAGGGAGGGAGAGAGTGTGAGGGAGGGAGTGAGAGAGTGTGAGGGAGGGAGAGAGTGTGTCTGTTAACTGAAGGGTAAAGAAGGTTTCATGTTGTGTTTTTCCCTGACCGACACGATGACATGCAGATCGTTATGCAGACTGAGGTAGGGAGGGAGGAACAGACTGTGAGGGAGGGAGGGAGGGAGGGAGGGAGGGACAGACTGTGAGGGAGGGAGGGAGGGAGGGAGGGACAGACTGTGAGGGAAGGAGGGAGGGACAGAGTGTGAGGAAGGGAGGGAAGGACAGACTGTGAGGGAGGGAGGGAGGGACAGACTGTGAGGGAGGGAGGGAGGGACAGAAGGTGATAAAGGGAGGGAGAGAGGGACAGACTGTGAGGGAGGGAGGGACAGAGTGTGAGGGAGGGAGGGAGAGACAGAGTGTGAGGAAGGGAGGGAGGGACAGAGTGTGAGGGAGGGAGGGAGGGACAGAGTGTGAGGGAGGGAGGGATAGAGTGTGAGGAAGAGAGGGAGGGACAGAGGGTGATGAAGGGAGGGAGGGACAGACTGAGGGAGGGAGAGAGTGTGAGGGAGGGAGCGAGGGACAGAGTGTGAGGAAGGGAGGGAGGGAGGGAGGGACAGACTGTGAGGGAGGGAGGGAGGGAGGGGCAGACTGTGAGGGAGGGAGGGAGGGAGGGAGGGACAGACTGTGAGGGAGGGAGGGACAGAGTGTGAGGGAGGGAGGGAGGGAGGGACAGAAGGTGATAAAGGGAGGGAGAGAGGGACAGACTGTGAGGGAGGGAGGGACAGAGTGTGAGGGAGGGAGGGAGAGACAGAGTGTGAGGAAGGGAGGGAGGGACAGAGTGTGAGGGAGGGAGGGAGGGAGGGACAGAGTGTGAGGGAGGGAGGGAGGGAGGGACAGAGTGTGAGGGAGGGAGGTACAGAGTGTGAGGAAGGGAGGGAGGGATAGAGTGTGAGGAAGGGAGGGAGTGTGAGGAAGGGAGGGACAGACTGAGGAAGAGAGGGAGGGACAGAGGGTGATGAAGGGAGGGAGGGACAGACTGAGGGAGGGAGAGAGTGTGAGGGAGGGAGCGAGGGACAGAGTGTGAGGAAGGGAGGGAGGGAGGGAGGGTGAGGAAAGTAGGGAGGGAGAGACAGAGTGTGAGGGAGGGAGGGAGGGACAGAGTGTGAGGAAGGGAGGGAGGGAGGGACAGAGTGTGAGGAAGGGAGGGAGAGACAGAGTGTGAGGGAGGGAGAGAGGGAGGGACAGAGTGTGAGGGAAGGAGGGAGGGAGTGAGAGAGTGTGAGGGAGGGAGAGAGTGTGTCTGTTAACTGAAGGGTAAAGAAGGTTTCATGTTGTGTTTTTCCCTGACCGACACGATGACATGCAGATCGTTATGCATATCACAGGAGGTTGGTGGTACGTTAAAAGTTCAGCATTTCCAAACTTTATGCAAATCACAAGTGCGAACGCTGGGCGATGACGAATCATATCGAGTGGTTCCCATGACGAATATGACACTCTGCAACCCAACACCGGAGACTTTTTTCAGCGAAGATGGTTGACAGAAATATTAGAATTGAAGTAATTATAAGGTCATAACGACTCATGCAAAGCATGTACAGTTGAGAGGAATATGTTAGACAAACTATTATGCATATCTTTTTTGTCATAAAGTTAATTTATGAAAATTGCTATTTAGCAAGCTAGCTGACTAGCTAACATTTGCCAGCTAGGTAGCGAGCTTCATGGGCGTTTTGACAGGAGTATGAAATTGTAATTCGTGTTGTTTAATGTTTTAGGGACTCCTGAGTAAACCTTCAAACCAGGCTTTCCTCTTGTGAAACAGTGGATGTAAAGAATCTAGCTAGCTAAACTATTTACTGCAAATTGAATGTACAATTTAATTGTGTAAGCTTGCATTGCTAATATTTGCCATGCAATGCAGCTGAAGTAGCTAGTTAACTATTTTCTTGCTTATTGTGTAGTGGAGGATAAAAAAATACCTGTATGCCTGTGGATGAAAAACGTTTGGTATAAATATTAGTTCAGAACTAGACTTGCTTCCACCAGTTAATCTTTAATCCCCAAGATATTTCAGAAAATGACTGTTGCTATGAATCTCATAGCCAGTTGTATTGCATTAATGACAGTCTGAATGGCATCAATGAAGCCTATGGATTAAGTAGATTATAATATAACATTATTGTGCCAAGGATGCAAGTCGTATGTACATGTAAACTCAGTAAAAAAAAGAAACGTCTCTTTTTCAGGACCCTGTCTTTCAAAGATAATTCGTAAAAATCCAAATAACTTCACATATCTTCATTGTAAAGGGTTTAAACACTGTTTACCATGCTTGTTCAATGAACCATAAACAATTAATGAACATGCAGCTGTGGAATGGTCGTTAAGACACTAACAGCTTACAGACGGTAGGCAATTAAGTTATGAAAACTTAGGACACCAAAGAGGCCTTTCTACTGACTCTGAAAAACACCAAAAGAAAGATGCCCAGGGTCCCTGCTCATCTGCGTGAATGTGCCTTAGGCATGCTGCAAGGAGGCATGAGGACTGCAGATGTGGCCATGGCAATAAATCGCAATGTCCGTACTATGAGACGCCTAAGACAGCGCTACAGGGAGACAGGACGGACAGCTGATAGTCCTCACAGTGGCAGACCACGTGTAACAACACCTGCACAGGATCGGTACATCCGAACATCACACCTGCGGGACAGGTACAGGATGGAAACAATAACTGCCCGAGTTACACCAGGAACGCACAATCCCTCCATCAGTGCTCACACTGTCTGCAATAAGCTGAGAAAGGCTGGACTGAGGGCTTGTAGGCCTGTTGTAAAGCAGGTCCTCACCAGACATCACCGGCAACAATGTCGCCTATGGGCACAAACCCACCGTCGCTGGACCAGACAGGACTGGCAAAAAGTGCTCTTCACGGACGAGTCACGGTTTTGTCTCACCAGGGGGGATGGTCGGATTTGCGTTTATCGTCAAAGGAATGAGCGTTACACCGAGGCCTGTACGGGATCGATTTGGAGGTGGAGGGTCCGTCATGGTCTGGGGCGGTGTATCACAGCATCGTCGGACTGAGCTTGTTGTCATTGCAGGCAATCTCAACTCTGTGCGTTACAAGGAAGACATCCTCCTCCCTCATGTGGTTCCCTTCCTGCAGGCTCATCCTGACATGACCCACCAGCATGACAATGCCACCAGCCATACTGCCCGTTCTGTGTGCTTGATTTCCTGCAAGACAGGAATGTCAGGGTTCTGCCATGGCCAGCGAAGAGCCCGGATCTCAATCCCATTGAGCATGTCTGGGACCTGTTGGATCGGAGGGTGAGGGCTTGGGCCATTCCCCCCCCAGAAACCTGTTGCAGTCCATGAGGAGGAGATGCACTGTAGTACTTAATGCAGCTGGTGGCCACAGCAGATACTGACTGTTACTTTTGATTTTGATCCCCCCCCCCTTTGTTCAAGGACACATTATTCAATTTCTGTTAGTCACATGTCTGTGGAACTTGTTCAGTTTATGTCTCAGTTGTGGAATCTTGTTATGTTCATACAAATATTTACAAACATTTAAGCTTGTTAAGACAGTGAGAGGATGTTTCTTTTTTCTGCTGAGTTTAGTTATTACCATGCATGAGATCCCCACGTTGTAGCCTGAACATTTAATATATTCACTGATCATGTATTCTACAAATAAATGTACTATTCAGGTATGAACGTCTGTGAGACATTATAAAAACCAGTAGGAAGAAAGAGGAGGTGGGAAGAGATGTGTGAGAGACTGTCATATACAGAAAGGGAAGGAGGAGGTGGGGAGAGAGGTGTGAGAGACTGTCATATACAGACAGGGAAAGAGGAGGTGGGGAGAGAGGTGTGAGAGACTGTCATATACAGAAAGGGAAAGAGGAGGTGTGAGAGACTGTCATATACAGAAAGGGAAAGAGGAGGTGGGGAGAGAGGTGTGAGAGACTGTCATATACAGAAAGGGAAAGAGGAGGTGTGAGAGACTGTCATATACAGAAAGGGAAAGAGGAGGTGGGGAGAGAGGTGTGAGAGACTGTCATATACAGAAAGGGAAAGAGGAGGTGTGAGAGACTGTCATATACAGAAAGGGAAAGAGGAGGTGGGGAGAGAGGTGTGAGAGACTGTCATATACAGAAAGGGAAAGAGGAGGTGGGGAGAGAGGTGTGAGAGACTGTCATATACAGAAAGGGAAAGAGGAGGTGGGGAGAGAGGTGTGAGAGACTGTCATATACAGACATGGAAAGAGGAGGTGTGAGAGACTGTCATATACAGAAAGGGAAATAGGAGGTGTGAGAGACTGTCATATACAGAAAGGGAAAGAGGAGGTGTGAGAGACTGTCATATACAGAAAGGGAAATAGGATGTGTGAGAGACTGTCATATACAGAAAGGGAAAGAGGAGGTGTGAGAGACTGTCATATACAGACAGGGAAAGAGGAGGTGTGAGAGACTGTCATATACAGAAAGGGAAATAGGAGGTGTGAGAGACTGTCATATACAGAAAGGGAAAGAGGAGGTGGGGAGAGAGGTGTGAGAGACTGTCATATACAGAAAGGGAAAGAGGAGGTGGGGAGAGAGGTGTGAGAGACTGTCATATACAGACATGGAAAGAGGAGGTGTGAGAGACTGTCATATACAGAAAGGGAAAGAGGAGGTGTGAGAGACTGTCATATACAGAAAGGGAAAGAGGAGGTGTGAGAGACTGTCATATACAGAAAGGGAAAGAGGAGGTGTGAGAGACTGTCATATACAGAAAGGGAAAGAGGAGGTGTGAGAGACTGTCATATACAGACAGGGAAAGAGGAGGTGGGGAGAGAGGTGTGAGAGACTGTCATATACAGAAAGGGAAAGAGGAGGTGGGGAGAGAGGTGTGAGAGACTGTCATATACAGAAAGGGAAAGAGGAGGTGGGGAGAGAGGTGTGAGAGACTGTCATATACAGAAAGGGAAAGAGGAGGTGGGGAGAGAGGTGTGAGAGACTGTCATATACAGAAAGGGAAAGAGGAGGTGGGGAGAGAGGTGTGAGAGACTGTCATATACAGAAAGGGAAAGAGGAGGTGGGGAGAGAGGTGTGAGAGACTGTCATATACAGAAAGGGAAAGAGGAGGTGGGGAGAGAGGTGTGAGAGACTGTCATATACAGAAAGGGAAAGAGGAGGTGGGGAGAGAGGTGTGAGAGACTGTCATATACAGAAAGGGAAAGAGGAGGTGGGGAGAGAGGTGTGAGAGACTGTCATATACAGAAAGGGAAAGAGGAGGTGGGGAGAGAGGTGTGAGAGACTGTCATATACAGAAAGGGAAAGAGGAGGTGGGGAGAGAGGTGTGAGAGACTGTCATATACAGAAAGGGAAAGAGGAGGTGGGGAGAGAGGTGTGAGAGACTGTCATATACAGACAGGGAAAGAGGAGGTGGGGAGAGAGGTGTGAGAGACTGTCATATACAGACAGGGAAAGAGGAGGTGTGGAGAGAGGTGTGAGAGACTGTCATATACAGACAGGGAAAGAGGAGGTGGGGAGAGAGGTGTGAGAGACTGTCATATACAGAAAGGGAAAGAGGAGGTGTGGAGAGAGGTGTGAGAGACTGTCATATACAGACATGGAAAGAGGAGGTGGGGAGAGAGGTGTGAGAGACTGTCATATACAGAAAGGGAAAGAGGAGGTGGGGAGAGAGGTGTGAGAGACTGTCATATACAGAAAGGGAAAGAGGAGGTGTGGACAGAGGTGTGAGAGACTGTCATATACAGAAAGGGAAAGAGGAGGTGTGGAGAGAGGTGTGAGAGACTGTCATAAACAGAAAGGGAAAGAGGAGGTGGGGAGAGACTGTCATAAACAGAAAGGGAAAGAGGAGGTGTGGAGAGAGGTGTGAGAGACTGTCATATACAGAAAGGGAAAGAGGAGGTGGGGAGAGAGGTGTGAGAGACTGTCATATACAGAAAGGGAAAGAGGAGGTGGGGAGAGAGGTGTGAGAGACTGTCATATACAGAAAGGGAAAGAGGAGGTGGGGAGAGAGGTGTGAGAGACTGTCATATACAGACAGGGAAAGAGGAGGTGTGAGAGACTGTCATATACAGAAAGGGAAAGAGGAGGTGTGGAGAGAGGTGTGAGAGACTGTCATATACAGAAAGGGAAAGAGGAGGTGTGGAGAGAGGTGTGAGAGACTGTCATATACAGAAAGGGAAAGAGGAGGTGTGGAGAGAGGTGTGAGAGACTGTCATATACAGACAGGGAAAGAGGAGGTGGGGAGAGAGGTGTGAGAGACTGTCATATACAGAAAGGGAAAGAGGAGGTGTGGAGAGAGGTGTGAGAGACTGTCAGATACAGACAGGGAAAGAGGAGGTGTGAGAGACTGTCAAATACAGACAGGGAAAGAGGAGGTGTGGAGAGAGGTGTGAGAGACTGTCATATACAGAAAGGGAAAGAGGAGGTGTGGAGAGAGGTGTGAGAGACTGTCATATACAGACAGGGAAAGAGGAGGTGGGGAGAGAGGTGTGAGAGACTGTCATATACAGAAAGGGAAAGAGGAGGTGTGGAGAGAGGTGTGAGAGACTGTCATATACAGACATGGAAAGAGGAGGTGGGGAGAGAGGTGTGAGAGACTGTCATATACAGAAAGGGAAAGAGGAGGTGGGGAGAGAGGTGTGAGAGACTGTCATATACAGAAAGGGAAAGAGGAGGTGTGGAGAGAGGTGTGAGAGACTGTCATATACAGAAAGGGAAAGAGGAGGTGTGGAGAGAGGTGTGAGAGACTGTCATATACAGAAAGGGAAAGAGGAGGTGGGGAGAGACTGTCATAAACAGAAAGGGAAAGAGGAGGTGTGGAGAGAGGTGTGAGAGACTGTCATATACAGAAAGGGAAAGAGGAGGTGGGGAGAGAGGTGTGAGAGACTGTCATATACAGAAAGGGAAAGAGGAGGTGGGGAGAGAGGTGTGAGAGACTGTCATATACAGAAAGGGAAAGAGGAGGTGGGGAGAGAGGTGTGAGAGACTGTCATATACAGACAGGGAAAGAGGAGGTGTGAGAGACTGTCATATACAGAAAGGGAAAGAGGAGGTGTGGAGAGAGGTGTGAGAGACTGTCATATACAGAAAGGGAAAGAGGAGGTGTGGAGAGAGGTGTGAGAGACTGTCATATACAGACAGGGAAAGAGGAGGTGTGAGAGACTGTCATATACAGACAGGGAAAGAGGAGGTGTGGAGAGAGGTGTGAGAGACTGTCATATACAGAAAGGGAAAGAGGAGGTGTGGAGAGAGGTGTGAGAGACTGTCATATACAGAAAGGGAAAGAGGAGGTGTGGAGAGAGGTGTGAGAGACTGTCATATACAGAAAGGGAAAGAGGAGGTGTGAGAGAGGTGTGAGAGACTGTCATATACAGACAGGGAAAGAGGAGGTGTGAGAGACTGTCATATACAGAAAGGGAAAGAGGAGGTGGGGAGAGACTGTCATATACAGAAAGGGAAAGAGGAGGTGGGGAGAGAGGTGTGAGAGACTGTCATATACAGAAAGGGAAAGAGGAGGTGGGGAGAGACTGTCATATACAGAAAGGGAAAGAGGAGGTGTGAGAGACTGTCATATACAGAAAGGGAAAGAGGAGGTGTGAGAGACTGTCATATACAGACAGGGAAAGAGGAGGTGTGAGAGACTGTCATATACAGAAAGGGAAAGAGGAGGTGTGAGAGACTGTCATATACAGAAAGGGAAAGAGGAGGTGTGGAGAGAGGTGTGAGAGACTGTCATATACAGAAAGGGAAAGAGGAGGTGTGAGAGACTGTCATATACAGAAAGGGAAAGAGGAGGTGTGAGAGACTGTCATATACAGACAGGGAAAGAGGAGGTGTGAGAGACTGTCATAAACAGAAAGGGAAAGAGGAGGTGTGAGAGACTGTCATATACAGACAGGGAAAGAGGAGGTGTGAGAGACTGTCATATACAGAAAGGGAAAGAGGAGGTGTGAGAGACTGTCATATACAGAAAGGGAAAGAGGAGGTGTGAGAGACTGTCATATACAGAAAGGGAAAGAGGAGGTGTGAGAGACTGTCATATACAGAAAGGGAAAGAGGAGGTGTGAGAGACTGTCATATACAGAAAGGGAAAGAGGAGGTGTGAGAGACTGTCACATACAGAAAGGGAAAGAGGAGGTGTGAGAGACTGTCATATACAGAAAGGGAAAGAGGAGGTGTGAGAGACTGTCATATACAGACAGGGAAAGAGGAGGTGTGAGAGACTGTCATATACAGACAGGGAAAGAGGAGGTGTGAGAGACTGTCATATACAGAAAGGGAAAGAGGAGGTGTGAGAGACTGTCATATACAGAAAGGGAAAGAGGAGGTGTGAGAGACTGTCATATACAGAAAGGGAAAGAGGAGGTGTGAGAGACTGTCATATACAGAAAGGGAAAGAGGAGGTGTGAGAGACTGTCACATACAGAAAGGGAAAGAGGAGGTGTGAGAGACTGTCATATACAGAAAGGGAAAGAGGAGGTGTGAGAGACTGTCATATACAGACAGGGAAAGAGGAGGTGTGAGAGACTGTCATATACAGAAAGGGAAAGAGGAGGTGTGAGAGACTGTCATATACAGAAAGGGAAAGAGGAGGTGTGAGAGACTGTCATATACAGACAGGGAAAGAGGAGGTGTGAGAGACTGTCATATACAGACAGGGAAAGAGGAGGTGGGGAGAGAGGTGTGAGAGACTGTCATATACAGACAGGGAAAGAGGAGGTGGGGAGAGAGGTGTGAGAGACTGTCACACCTGCGGGACAGAAAGGGAAGGAGGAGGTGTGAGAGACTGTCATAAACAGAAAGGGAAAGAGGAGGTGGGGAGAGAGGTGTGAGAGACTGTCATATACAGAAATTGAAAGAGGAGGTGTGGAGAGAGGTGTGAGAGACTGTCATATACAGAAAGGGAAAGAGGAGGTGTGAGAGACTGTCATATACAGAAAGGGAAAGAGGAGGTGTGAGAGACTGTCATATACAGAAAGGGAAAGAGGAGGTGTGAGAGACTGTCATATACAGAAAGGGAAAGAGGAGCAAGGAAGCAGCAGATTCATTCATTCCAGTTATTCTAAACTTCATTTTCTCTCAGTTCATCACAATTACATTGTTTCTAGCAGTGTCTCCTAACCAGCCTTGGGGCCCCAGTCGGGCCCGATGGTTATCTTTAGAGCGGGTGAGTTAACGATGTTGGGACAGGGGGTTGGCATCCTCCCTCACATCAAAACATACCTGCAGACGAGAGACAGATGGAGAAAGAGAGAGAGAGAGAGAGCATGTTTAATCCTGACACGGTCAGTCATCTTAATCATCAAGAGGTGAAATGCAAAACTGACCTTGTGTCACATCTGCTCCCGCTCCCCCTCTCTGGCGCTCGAGGTCGCCAGGCTGCTCTTAATTACGTACACCTGTCACCATCGCTGCGCTCACCAGCGCTTCATCGGACTCGCCTGGACTCCATCACGTCATTGATTTTGCCTCCCTTATATCTGTCACTTCCTCAGTTTCGTTCTCGTTGTCTGCATCGATGTTGTTTTGGTTTCTCTTGTCCAGACGCTGTTCCCTGTTTAGTTTCATGTCTATTTATTTATTAAATCCTCACGCTGTACTTGCTTCCTGTCTCCCAGCATCTGCAGTTATGGACCCGTTACATCTTGGATGATTAACTCTGGGACTACTACAGTACATATCGATCTGTATTTCAATGTAAAACATCTCTTTTAAAATACTTCCTGTTGACCCGACCAAGTGACCTCTCACCTCTGATCATGCTGTGCCCTCTGTGTCAGCCAGTTCAGATGGAGGGGTTCACCGACACAGCTGATATAACCTCGAGGATTTAGGGAGTAGAAGGGAGAGAAGGATGAAGTGAAAGAGAGAGACTGTTATTGAGAAAATAAGGTATTTAAACAGACATTGTTCAACAGCAATCTGTGTGTGTGTGCGTGTGAGTGTGTGTGTGTGTGTGTGTGTGTGTGTGTGTGTCTTTACCTAGTTTCCACACTCCAGAGTACTTTATACTGAAAAAAAAATACACAGACAAACAATATAGCATAGTTATAGAAATAATGCTAACGCTCTAACCACTAGGCTACCTGCTGGTTACTAGCCCAACGCTCTAACCACTAGACTACCTGCTGGTTACTAGCCCAACGCTCTAACCACTAGGTTACCTGCTGGTTACTAGCCCAACGCTCTAACCACTAGGCTACCTTTCGATTACTAGTCCAACGCTCTAACCACTAGACTACCTGCTGGTTACTAGCCCAACGCTCTAACCACTAGGCTAGCTGCTGGTTACTAGTCCAACGCTCTAACAACTAGGCTACCTGCTGGTTACTAGTCCAAACACTCTAACCACTAGGCTACCTGCTGGTTACTGGCCCAACGCTCTAACCACTAGACTACCTGCTGGTTACTAGTCCAACGCTCTAACCACTAGGCTACCTGCTGGTTACTGGCCCAACGCTCTAACCACTAGGCTAGCTGCTGGTTACTAGTCCAACACTCTAACCCCTAGGCTACCTGCTGGTTACTAGCCCAACGCTCTAACCACTAGGCTAGCTGCTGGTTACTAGTCCAACGCTCTAACCACTAGTCTACCTGCTGGTTACTAGTCCAACGCTCTAACCACTAGGCTACCTTTCGGTTACTAGTCCAACACTCTAACCACTAGACTACTTGCTGGTTATTGGCCCAACGCTCTAACCACTAGGCTACCTGCTGGTTACTAGTCCAACGCTCTAACCACTAGACTACCTGCTGGTTACTAGTCCAATGCTCTAACCACTAGACTACTTGCTGGTTATTGGTCCAACGCTCTAACCACTAGGCTACCTGCTGGTTACTAGTCCAACGCTCTAACCACTAGGCTACCTGCTGGTTACTGGTCCATCCTCTAACCACTAGGCTACCTGCTGGTTACTAGTCCAACGCTCAAACCACTAGGCTACCTTTCGGTTACTAGTCCAACGCTTTAACCACTAGACTACCTGCTGGTTACTGGTCCAACACTCTAACCACTAGACTACTTGCTGGTTATTGGCCCAACGCTCTAACCACTAGGCTACCTGCTGGTTACTAGTCCAACGCTCTAACCACTAGGCTACCTGCTGGTTACTAGTCCAACGCTCTAACCACTAGACTACCTGCTGGTTACTAGCCCAATGCTCTAACCACTAGGCTAGCTGCTGGTTACTAGTCCAACGCTCTAACCACTAGGCTACCTGCTGGTTACTAGTCCAACGCTCTAACCACTAGACTACCTGCTGGTTACTAGCCCAACACTCTAACCACTAGGCTACCTGCTGGTTACTAGTCCATCCTCTAACCACTAGACTACCTGCTGGTTACTGGTCCATCCTCTAACCACTAGACTACCTGCTGGTTACTGGTCCATCCTCTAACCACTAGGCTACCTGCTGGTTACTAGTCCAACACTCTAACCACTAGGCTACCTGCTAGTTACTAGTCCAACACTCTAACCACTAGACTACCTGCTGGTTACTAGTCCAACGCTCTAACCACTAGACTACCTGCTGGTTACTAGTCCAACACTCTAACCACTAGACTACTTGCTGGTTATTGGCCCAACGCTCTAACCACTAGGCTACCTGCTGGTTACTAGGCTACCTGCTGGTTACTAGGCTACCTGCTGGTTACTAGGCTACCAAGGTCTTTAATTGTTCTACATTTGTTCAATATGGGTGACACTTAAAACAGCCTGTTTTGTTTATGCGCTGACATCACCCTTACCTGAACAACTCCCTCACCTGAGACGTAGAAATCAAAGGGAGAAAAACAGGGAATTGAATAATTACAGTTGACATAGCTAAGTACATGTAAATGGAAGAATATTCTTATTACAATGTGGATGACTCTTAAAAGAGCTTTTGGTTGTGCATAGTGTAGTCTATGGAACAAGGTGTTGTCAGGGAACATCACCCTCTTCGAAGACGTAGGAGGTGAAGATCTCCCGCACACGGATTGCCTCCCGTGCTGCGTTGTTGGACCGCATCCGTGTAACATCCTGCCGAGCCTGCAGGCCTCTCTCCTGGCACGCGGCGGAGAGCTGCAGGTCCCCCTCCTGGTCCTCGTGTGCCATCCTCATGAAGTTATGCAGGACAAAGGTAGCCTTCATACACGCCTGAATTCCCCCCACTAGTCAGTTCCAGATGGCCCTGGTCACACCTGCGACAATGCACCCAACCGTGCAGATCCCTATACGGTAACTGTAGCCAATCGTTTTGAAGGAATCTCCAGTTGTATCTGTAGGAAAATGGAAGATAATGTAATTATTAGACTTCTACATCACCAGGTCATTGTGGATTTACCAAAGTATAATATATCTTATAACAAATCATGATAACATTGAATAGATAGTTAGATAGATAGATAGATAGGTAGGTAGATAGATAGATAGATAGATAGATAGATAGATAGATAGATAGATGTGAATGTGTAGCATGAGACAATAACATGATCATATCCAGGATAGCATCGCAAACGAATACATAAATACCACTTAAAGCTTGATGATGTCGTGATCATTTGAATCAGCCGTGTAGTGCTAAGTGATCATTTGAATCAGCCGTGTAGTGCTAAGTGATCATTTGAATCAGCCGTGTAGTGCTAAGTGATCATTTGAATCAGCCGTGTAGTGCTAAGTGATCATTTGAATCAGCTGTGTAGTGCTAAGTGATCATTTGAATCAGCTGTGTATTGCTAAGTGATCATTTGAATCAGCTGTGTAGTGCTAAGTGATCATTTGAATCAGCTGTGTATTGCTAAGTGATCATTTGAATCAGCTGTGTAGTGCTAAGTGATCATTTGAATCAGCTGTGTAGTGCTACGTGATCATTTGAATCAGCCGTGTAGTGCTAAGTGGTCATTTGAATCAGCCGTGTAGTGCTAAGTGATCATTTGAATCAGCCGTGTAGTGCTAAGTGATCGTTTGAATCAGCCGTGTAGTGCTAAGTGATCATTTGAATCAGCTGTGTAGTGCTAAGTGATCATTTGAATCAGCTGTGTAGTGCTAAGTGATCATTTGAATCAGCTGTGTAGTGCTAAGTGATCATTTGAATCAGCCGTGTAGTGCTAAGTGATCATTTGAATCAGCCGTGTAGTGCTAAGTGATCATTTGAATCAGCTGTGTAGTGCTAAGTGATCATTTGAATCAGCTGTGTAGTGCTAAGTGATCATTTGAATCAGCCGTGTAGTGCTAAGTGATCATTTGAATCAGCTGTGTAGTGCTAAGTGATCATTTGAATCAGCTGTGTAGTGCTAAGTGATCATTTGAATCAGCTGTGTAGTGCTAAGTGATCATTTGAATCAGCCGTGTAGTGCTAAGTGATCATTTGAATCAGCCGTGTAGTGCTAAGTGATCATTTGAATCAGCTGTGTAGTGCTAAGTGATCATTTGAATCAGCTGTGTAGTGCTAAGTGATCATTTGAATCAGCCGTGTAGTGCTAAGTGATCATTTGAATCAGCTGTGTAGTGCTACGTGATCATTTGAATCAGCCGTGTAGTGCTAAGTGGTCATTTGAATCAGCCGTGTAGTGCTAAGTGATCGTTTGAATCAGCCGTGTAGTGCTAAGTGATCGTTTGAATCAGCCGTGTAGTGCTAAGTGATCGTTTGAATCAGCCGTGTAGTGCTAAGTGATCATTTGAATCAGCCGTGTAGTGCTAAGTGATCGTTTGAATCAGCCGTGTAGTGCTAAGTGATTATTTGAATCAGCCGTGTAGTGCTAAGTGATCATTTGAATCAGCTGTGTAGTGCTAAGTCCCCCAGGACTGAGAACCACTGCTCTTCGTTGGGACCTCATCATCTGCAGAAAGGCTTTCACAGCTCTGTGTATCCGAGAAAACACAGGGAAACATAACAAGACAAACAGACTTCACTATACTCAAAATTAGACGGCACTGAATATTATGCTACTATTTTCTCTGTCCTCACTTCTAGGGACTGGAACTATACAAAAGTACCTGCCCTATCCGGAATAGCCGAATCTCTCACTTTGACAGCTGCTATCGTTTCACCCTCCTCCATGGCAGTTAGCTAGCTACCTACAAATGCATTTGGAGTTTGTTTTTTACAACAATAAATACATCAAGATAGCTAACTAATATGAAGTTAGGTAGCTGGTGATATTTAATTCACTTAGTGAGCTAGCTATACAGTCTGTTAAGATGGCTAGATAGCTAGTTATACAGTGTGTTAAGATGGCTAGATAGCTAGTTATACAGTCTGTTAAGTTGGCTAGATAGCTAGTTATACAGTCTGTTAAGTTGGCTAGATAGCTAGTTATACAGTCTGTTAAGATGGCTAGATAGCTAGTTATACAGTCTGTTAAGATGGCTAGATAGCTAGTTATACAGTATGTTAAGTTGGCTAGATAGCTAGCTATACAGTCTGTTAAGTTGGCTAGATAGCTAGCTATACAGTATGTTAAGTTGGCTAGATAGCTAGCTATACAGTCTGTTAAGTTGGCTGGCTAGATAGCTAGCTATACAGTATGTTATGTTGGCTAGATAGCTAGCTATACAGTATGTTAAGTTGGCTAGATAGCTAGCTATACAGTCTGTTAAGTTGGCTAGATAGCTACCTAGCTACGTTAGCAGCTCATTTGAGTCAGCCTGTACCATAGCTAGTTAGCGAATAATTTTTGTAATGTATTTGCTTAATTGAATATGTTCTCCCAGTCATGTTTCTGATTGGAAACAGGGCAGAAAAGTTTGTTTGTCACCAAATCAGTTTAGAGCATATTACTATTTACCTGTGAATAAATTAATGAACTGGAGAATGGATTAAACTATGTACCCATTTAATAACCAGACCTTCAATAAAAACTTGCTATGCTGAATTATTGATGCTGCTGCTATATGCTGCCAGCACACCTACAAGCGAGCCACTCTGGGTGTCCCGAAGCGGAACGCAGCAATTTACCACATGCTAGTGAACACAGCCCATGACGGCTGGTAGGGGACGAGGCTGGATGAGTACAGCTGCCACAGGTGATATGAGCATGAAAGTGAAGGGGATATTATTAGACCTGCTCATACAAGAGACAAAAATCCAATTCAGTTGGATTTTACAAAACAAAACTGTGACTTTTATGAGCTTTTTATAACAGGCGTCTGCAAATTCTTTATAGATCGGTAGGGCTGTGAGAAGACGGTAGTATCTTTATAGATCGGTAGGGCTGGGAGAAGACGGTAGTATGGAATGAAACGGTTCTACGGTATTCTAAAATGTTGGTATCATGACGTTTTGGTACCATGTTACAGTGGTACCGGTATACCGTGCAGTGTGTGTGTGTGTGTGTGTGTGTGTGTGTGTGTGTGTGTGTGTGTGTGTGTGTGTGTGTGTGCGTGCGCGTGCGTGCGTGCGTGCGTGCGTGCGTGCGTGCGTGCGTGCGTGTGCGTGCGTGTGCGTGCGTGTGTGTGGGGAGTGGAGTAATTATTTCTAATGAACAGCTGATACCATCTATTTAATACCCTCTCTGTGATACCCTCTCTTTAATACCCTCTCTGTGATACCCTCTCTGTGATACTCTCTCTTTAATACCCTCTCTGTGATACCCTCTCTGTAATACCCTCTCTTTAATACCCTCTCTGTGATACCCTCTCTGTGATACCATCTCTGTGATACCCTCTCTGTGATACTCTCTCTGTGATACCCTCTCTGTGATACCCTCTCTTTAATACCCTCTCTGTGATACCCTCTCTGTGATACCCTCTCTGTGATACCATCTCTGTGATACCCTCTCTGTGATACCATCTCTGTGATACCCTCTCTGTGATACTCTCTCTGTGATACCCTCTCTGTGATACCCTCTCTTTAATACCCTCTCTGTAATACCCTCTCTTTAATACCCTCTCTGTGATACCATCTCTTTAATACCCTCTCTGTAATACCCTCTCTGTAATACCCTCTCTTTAATACCCTCTCTGTAATACCCTCTCTTTAATACCCTCTCTGTAATACCCTCTCTTTAATACCCTCTCTGTGATACCCTCTCTTTAATACCCTCTCTGTGATACCCTCTCTTTAATACCCTCTCTGTGATACCCTCTCTGTGATACCCTCTCTGTGATACCATCTCTGTGATACCCTCTCTGTGATACCCTCTCTTTAATACCCTCTCTGTGATACCCTCTCTGTGATACCCTCTCTGTGATACCATCTCTGTGATACCCTCTCTGTGATACTCTCTCTGTGATACCCTCTCTGTGATACCCTCTCTTTAATACCCTCTCTGTAATACCCTCTCTTTAATACCCTCTCTGTGATACCCTCTCTTTAATACCCTCTCTGTAATACCCTCTCTTTAATACCCTCTCTTTAATACCCTCTCTGTAATACCCTCTCTTTAATACCCTCTCTGTAATACCCTCTCTTTAATACCCTCTCTTTAATACCCTCTCTTTAATACCCTCTCTTTAATACCCTCTCTTTAATACCCTCTCTGTAATACCCTCTCTTTAATACCCTCTCTGTAATACCCTCTCTGTGATACCCTCTCTGTAATACCCTCTCTTTAATACCCTCTCTGTAATACCCTCTCTTTAATACCCTCTCTTTAATACCCTCTCTGTAATACCCTCTCTTTAATACCCTCTCTAGTGGAATCACAGGGAATATTAATCTGCTATTATGGAACATGTATATATTATTACTCTACTGTGGACTGTTCAGGTGAATCCTTCAATCAGAGTTTCAGGATGTGTAATGTGTATGGTGAACATGTCTCTATCTCTCTCTCCTCCTTCTCTTTCCCTCCCCTCTCTCCTCCCCTTCTCTTTCCCTCCCTCTCTCTCCTCCCTTCTGTATCCCTCCCTCTCCTCCCTTCTCTTTCCCTCCCTCTCTCTCTCCTCCCTTCTCTTTCCCTCCCTCTCTCCTCCCTTCTCTTTTCCTCCCTCTCTCTCCTCCCTTCTGTTTCCCTCCCTCTCTCTCCTCCATTCTCTTTCCCTCCTTCTCTCTCCCCCTTCTGTATCCCTCCCTCTCTCTCCTCCCTCCTCTTTCCCTCCCTCTCTCTCCCCCTTCTCTTTCCCTCCCTCTCTCTCCCCCTTCTGTTTCCCTCCCTCTCTCTCCCCCTTCTCTTTCCCTCCCTCTCTCTCCTCCCTTCTCTTTCCCTCCCTCTCTCTCAACCTTCTCTTTCCCTCCCTCTCTCTCCTCCCTTCTCTTTCCCTGCCTCTCTCTCAACCTTCTCTTTCCCTCCCTCTCTCTCCCCCTTCTGTTTCCCTCCCTCTCTCTCCCACTTCTCTTTCCCTCCCTCTCTCTCCTCCCTTCTCTTTCCCTCCCTCTCTCTCCAACCTTATCTTTCCCTTCCTCTCTCTCCCCCTTCTTTCCCTCCCTCTCTCTCCCCCTTCTCTTTCCCTCCCTCTCTCTCCTCCCTTCTCTTTCCCTCCCTCTCTCTCCTCCCTTCTCTTTCCCTGCCTCTCTCTCAACCTTCTCTTTCCCTCCCTCTCTCTCCCCCTTCTTTCCCTCCCTCTCTCTCCCCCTTCTCTTTCCCTCCCTCTCTCTCCTCCCTTCTCTTTCCCTCCCTCTCTCTCCTCCCTTCTCTTTCCCTGCCTCTCTCTCAACCTTCTCTTTCCCTCCCTCTCTCTCCTCCATTCTCTTTCCCTCCTTCTCTCTCCCCCTTCTGTATCCCTCCCTCTCTCTCCTCCCTCCTCTTTCCCTCCCTCTCTCTCCCCCTTCTCTTTCCCTCCCTCTCTCTCCCCCTTCTGTTTCCCTCCCTCTCTCTCCCCCTTCTCTTTCCCTCCCTCTCTCTCCTCCCTTCTCTTTCCCTCCCTCTCTCTCAACCTTCTCTTTCCCTCCCTCTCTCTCCTCCCTTCTCTTTCCCTGCCTCTCTCTCAACCTTCTCTTTCCCTCCCTCTCTCTCCCCCTTCTGTTTCCCTCCCTCTCTCTCCCACTTCTCTTTCCCTCCCTCTCTCTCCTCCCTTCTCTTTCCCTCCCTCTCTCTCCAACCTTATCTTTCCCTTCCTCTCTCTCCCCCTTCTTTCCCTCCCTCTCTCTCCCCCTTCTCTTTCCCTCCCTCTCTCTCCTCCCTTCTCTTTCCCTCCCTCTCTCTCCTCCCTTCTCTTTCCCTGCCTCTCTCTCAACCTTCTCTTTCCCTCCCTCTCTCTCCCCCTTCTGTTTCCCTCCCTCTCTCTCCCACTTCTCTTTCCCTCCCTCTCTCTCCTCCCTTCTCTTTCCCTCCCTCTCTCTCCAACCTTATCTTTCCCTTCCTCTCTCTCCCCCTTCTTTCCCTCCCTCTCTCTCCCCCTTCTCTTTCCCTCCCTCTCTCTCCTCCCTTCTCTTTCCCTCCCTCTCTCTCCTCCCTTCTCTTTCCCTCCCTCTCTCTCCTCCCTTCTCTTTCCCTCCCTCTCTCCTCCCTTCTCTTTCCATCCCTCTCTCTCCTCCCTTCTCTTTCCATCCCTCTCTCTCCTCCCTTCTCTTTCCCTCCCTCTCTTTCCTCCCTTCTCTTTCCCTCCCTCTCTCTCCTCCCTTCTCTTTCCCTCCCTCCCTCTCTCTCCTCCCTTCTCTTTCCCTCCCTCTCTCCTCCCTTCTCTTTCCATCCCTCTCTCTCCTCCCTTCTCTTTCCCTCCCTCTCTCTCCTCCCTTCTCTTTCCCTCCCTCTCTCCTCCCTTCTCTTTCCATCCCTCTCTCTCCTCCCTTCTCTTTCCCTCCCTCTCTTTCCTCCCTTCTCTTTCCCTCCCTCTCTATCATCCCCGCACAGGAGGCAGCTATAAGAAGATTGGATACTTCGACAGTACTAAAGGCAATCTATCCTGGTATGGGAATGACAAGTGGATAGGTGAGCCACATTCATATATATATATTATTATTATTATTTATTCCTTATTTTACCAGGTGAGTTGACTGATAATACATTTTCATCTACAGTAATGACCTGGGGGAAAGTTAAAAAACATAGTAAAATACATACAAAATACACTACATGACCAAAAGTATGTGGACACCTGCTCGTCAAACATTTCATTCCAAAATCATTGGCAACTATATGGAGTTGGTCCCCACTTTGCTGCTATAACAGCCTCCACTCTTCTGGGAAGGCTTTCCACTAGATGTTGGAACATTGCTGCTATAACAGCCTCCACTCTTCTGGGAAGGCTTTCCACTAGATGTTGGCACATTGCTGCTATAACAGCCTCCACTCTTCTGGGAAGGCTTTCCACTAGATGTTGGAACATTGCTGCTATTACAGCCTCCACTCTTCTGAGAAGGCTTTCCACTAGATGTTGGAACATTGCTGCTATTACAGCCTCCACTCTTCTGAGAAGGCTTTCCACTAGATGTTGGAACATTGCTGCTATAACAGCCTCCACTCTTCTGGGAAGGCTTTCCACTAGATGTTGGAACATTGCTGCTATAACAGCCTCCACTCGTCTGGGAAGGCTTTCTAGGAGATGTTGGAACATTGCTGCAGGGACTTGCTTCTAATCTGCCACAGGAGCATTAGTGAGGACGGGCACTGACGTTGGCCGATTACGCCTGGCTCATAGTGGGCCTTCCAATTCATCCCAAAGGTGTTCGATGGGGTTAAGGTCAGGACTATGTGCAGGCCAGTCAAGTTCTTCCACACTGATATCGACAAACCATTTATGTATGGACCTCACTTTGTGCACAGGGGCAATGTCATGCTGAAACAGGAAAGGCCCTTCCCCAAACTGTTACCACAAAGTTGGAAGCTCAGAATCCTCTAGAATGTCATTGTATGATGTAGCATTAAGATTTCCCTTCACTGGAACTAAGGGGCCCGAACTATGAAAAACAGCCCCAGACCATTATCCCTCCTCCACCTAACTTTACAGTTGGCACTTTGCATCGGGGCAGGTAGCGTTCTTCTGTCATCCGCCAAACCCAGATTAGTTTGTCGGACTGCCAGGTGGTGAAGCGTGATTCATCACTCCAGAGAACACATTTCCACTGCTCCAGAGTCCAATGGCGGCGAGCTTTACACCACTCTAGCCATCGGTTGGCATTGCGCATGGTGATCTTAGGCTTGTGTGCGGCTGCTCGACCAAGGAAACCCATTTCATGAAGCTCCCAACAAACAGTTATTGTGCTGACGTTGATTCAAGAGGCAGTTTGGAACTCGGTAGTGATTGTTGTAACCGAGGACAGACTATTTTTATGCGCTTCAGCACTCGGCGGTGCCGTTCTGTGAGCTTGTGTGGCCTACCACTTCAGGGCTGAGCCGTTGTTGCTCCTAGACGTTTCCACTTCACAATAACAGCACTTACAGTTGACCGGGGCAGCTCTAGCAGGGCAGAAATCTGACAAACTGACTTGTAACTGACTTGTTGGAAAGGTGGCATCCTATGATGGTGCCACGTTGAAAGTCACTGAGCTCTTCAGTAAGGCCATTCTACTGCCAATGCTTGTCTATGGAGATTGGATGGCTGTGTTCTTGATTTTATACACCTGTCATCAAAGGGTGTGGCTGAAATAGAAGAATCCACTCTTTTGAAGGGGTGTCCACATACTGTACTTTTACAAAAAGCAAAAAAACAACACAAACACAGTAAAATAAAAATAAATCATAAGAATCAAACACATTCTTCTTAAAAAAGTTCCTCACAGCCGTCTGAACTGCCTCAGAGGCATCAATTCAACCCTCAGAGGCATCAATTCAACCCTCAGAGGCATCAATTCATGCAATTTCACTGACCTCTGTAGACCATTCCGCAAGCAAGGTGCAAAGTAGCTAATGGATTGATTTACCTCTGTGGAGATGGAATGGAGTTAGCCATCCCTGAGACCGTGTCAGATAGCTTGTATTTCTGAAGGTTAACAGAGACCTGAGGGGTACGGTGGTAGTTTATACAGGATGGCTTTTTAAAAACAAAAACATCTTCCTCATTCCCCCTTATTCTCCTCCTTCTCTCCTTCTCTCTTCCTCTCCTTCCCTCCTTCCCTCCTTCTCTCCTTCTCTCCTTCTCTCTTCCTCTCCTTCCCTCCTTCCCTCCTTCTCTCCTTCCCTCCTTCTCTCTTCCTCTCCTTCCCTCCTTCCCTCCTTCCTTCCACTAGCAGGGTTGGCTAAGAATGTTCATCAATCAACCAGTCAGGTTTTATTTATCATGTTGTCGGTGAAAACAGCAATGCTCCGATCCGTATAGCTTAACACACACACACACACACACACACACACACACACACACACACACACACACACACACACACACACACACACACACACACACACACACACACACACACACACACACACACACACACACACACACACACACACACACTGAAACACACTCTGAAACACACACTTAAACTGATGGGACTTCTATGTAAAAATCCAGTACTTTATACTGAGCATAGATTGAGTATGCCTATTGATAGGACCATGTGTTATATCTCACGAGAGTGATATTATTTCATTTTATTTACCAATTAAACATGATGACCGGTTCGGGGCGATGACAGGAAGAAAATGAATGGAAGACGCAGCGTGACAGTCTAAACAAAATGAAGGCGGAGGCAATCTCAGACGCAATTTAACCGGAGCCGAATCCATGACCTTGAGGAACGGGGGAATGGGACGGTGCGGCTCTGCTCTGTAGTCTAATCAGCATGGCCGGGTAGCTAGCTTTGTTGTTTACGTCCGTGTCAGAGCAGGGCATCCCAAATGGTACCCTAAATCCCTATAGGGCTCTGGTCAAAAGTGGTGTACTACCTAGGGAATGGGATGCCATTTGGGATGCAAGGGGAGTCCGTTCTGCCTCCGTGAACACTTTCACTAACCGTGTCTAATGGTTTGAGGAAAGAGGTTTTGTGCCTTTACTGTGGAACCAAGGTTGCATCAACAGTGTTGTATTGGGAGGCAGTGTTGTATTGGGTGTTGTATTGGGAGACAGTGTTGTATTGGGTGTTGTATTGGGAGACAGTGTTGTATTGGGTGTTGTATTGGGAGACAGTGTTGTATTGGGAGACAGTATTAGGAGACAATGTTGTATTGGGAGACAGTATTAGGAGACAATGTTGTATTGGGAGACAGTATTAGGAGACAATGTTGTATTGGGAGACAGTATTAGGAGACAGTGTTGTATTGGGAGACAGTGTTGTATTGGGAGACAGTGTTGTATTGGGAGACAGTATTAGGAGACAATGTTGTATTGGGAGACAGTATTAGGAGACAATGTTGTATTGGGAGACAGTATTAGGAGACAGTGTTGTATTGGGAGACAGTATTAGGAGACAATGTTGTATTGGGAGACAGTGTTGTATTGGGAGACAGTGTTGTATTGGGAGACAGTGTTGTATTGGGAGACAGTGTTGAATTGGGTGTTGTATTGGGAGACAGTGTTGTATTGGGAGACAGTATTAGGAGACAGTGTTGTATTGGGAGACAGTATTAGGAGACAGTGTTGTATTGGGAGACAGTGTTGTATTGGGAGACAGTGTTGTATTGGGAGACAGTATTAGGAGACAGTGTTGTATTGGGAGACAGTGTTGTATTGGGAGACAGTGTTGTATTGGGAGACAGTATTAGGAGACAGTGCTGTATTGGGAGACAGTGTTGTATTGGGAGACAGTGTTGTATTGGGAGACAGTGTTGTATTGGGAGACAGTGTTGTATTGGGAGACAGTGTTGTATTGGGAGACAGTGTTGTATTGGGAGACAGTATTAGGAGACAGTGTTGTATTGGGAGACAGTGCTGTATTGGGAGACAGTGTTGTATTGGGAGACAGTGTTGTATTGGGAGACAGTGTTGTATTGGGAGACAGTGCTGTATTGGGAGACAGTGTTGTATTGGGAGACAGTGTTGTATTGGGAGACAGTGTTGTTTTGGGAGACAGTATTAGGAGACAGTGTTGTATTGGGAGACAGTGTTGTATTGGGAGACAGTGTTGTATTGGGAGACAGTGTTGTATTGGGAGACAGTGTTGTATTGGGAGACAGTATTAGGAGACAGTGTTGTATTGGGAGACAGTGTCGTATTGGGAGACAGTGTTGTATTGGGAGACAGTATTGTATTGGGAGACAGTGTTGTATTGGGAGACAGTATTAGGAGACAGTGCTGTATTGGGAGACAG
>NC_048582.1:66614478-66631978 GCF_013265735.2 Oncorhynchus mykiss
CGAAGCCAACATCAGCGTGAGCTTTGTTTGCGAATGGTATGAACTTTGAACTCTTATTCACTACAAAAGTGATACCTCCTAGCTGTTGAGTTAGCAACAGCAGCTGCTGTTAGGAAGGAACAGACAGAGTATCCCGTCTACCACACAACAACATTACTACAACGTATCCAATTGACCACCAGAGACATTCTTTAAAGGACAAAGGACTCGGTTGGGCAACACGGCCTTCCATCTACTATCAACCTACCAAAGCGCAGCTCAGAGTAAATATTTATTGCATTTTCCTTTTCCAAATGGGCGGTAATTTAAAATGCATAAGATACTGTATTTACGATAGCACAGCTTCGCCCTTTGTTGCTCAGTCTTCCCGCTCTTTCACTCAAACCCAGCCCCTTTTCTTTTGTGTAACCAGCTGTCATATCTGTTCCGCCCACTAGGGACGTTTTCCTTTATGACGTCATTTGTTATCAATTTATGATTTAATTATGTGTATGTGTAATTCTGTGTGATTAGTTAGGTATTTAGTAAATAAATAGTTAAACCCAATTTTGTATTGCTGATTCAACTTGTTAGCCAGGGTTCGTGTAGATAACCAAGAATTTACAACTTTCAGATGAGACTGAATTAAGATGAGGATTAATATTGACGGCTATTGATGTAAAATATTACTAGGTCTTTAAGAGTTCATTCGGAAGATAACAGCTCTATAAATATTATTTTGTGGTGCCCCGACTCTCTAGTTAATTACATTTACATGATTAGCTCAATCAGGTAATATTAATTACGGATAAATTATTTTATAGAATTGCATGTCATATCACTTAATACACGACACCAAGCTCTGAAGTAAGGTTGTATCCCAAATGGCCCCCTATTCCCTATATACTGTTGTGTACTACTTTGTGCCCTAAACCGCTGCATCTTAGCACTGCAGAATCCCAGGCTAAACCAGCACTGTTACAGCGTCACACACTCCTAGAACAACAGTGAAATATGCAGCACCGAAGCACAATGAAGCATGCAGAGACCATAGAAAAAATATATATTTTAAACACGCTAACTACAGGAGCCTCTATGTCAGAGACAAACACATTCCCATCCCCACCGATCCAACGTCACATTGAATACACTGTCTGACAGGAAGCTGTTATATTTGAGTGCCAATTCACAGAGACATCCTGTACCTGTTCCAGCATCACACAGCAGATGAGCTCCAAGCTCTGTTCTTTTGAGTGCCCCCATTGGCGGTATGGTACTTTTAATGTAGCCTAATTTTGGCCAACTAATTATCTAACCACCGATCAAGTAACATTAGGGACTAAATGTTCAAATCCTGCTACAGGATAATTTTGCTGTGACAATAATGGTCAAATTAAGATCCAACACCTGTACTCCATATTCCAGACTGGAGATGTGGAGCAGTGTGTTGGCGGTCCTACTAACCCCGTTGACCTCTAACTCTACCAGATCTCTCCTACTAACACCGCTGACCTCTAACTCTACCAGATCTCTCCTACTAACCCTGAGTCCAGAATGGGCGAGGGAGAGATCCAGCCTGATTAGCATCTGTCCTTCTCCCTGACAAGACACTGACTCTGTCTGAAATCGGTCTTGCCTACTACTTACTAAAACTACATACTGTGTACTAATCGTACTAAATGCAGTCCCTCCCGCCGTCCCTCCCTCCCTCCCTCCCTCCCTCCCTCCCTCCCTCCCTCCCTCCCTCCCTCCCTCCCTCCCTCTCTCCCACCCTCACTCCCTCCCTCCCTCCCTCCCACCCTCACTCCCTCCCTCCCTCTCCCTCTCACTCCCTCCCTCCCTCCCTCCCACCCTCACTCCCTCCCTCCCTCCATCCAATTCATTCTGGCACATTTAAGTGTATATGACATTTACGTCTTACTAAAACTACATACTGTGTACTAATCGTACTACATGCAGTACTATTTAGAATGTACTGTTTAGTACAAATGAATGTAGTAAGCAACAAATGTCAACATTACTACTCATCTATACTGAGGATTCATCTTCTGATGAGCTGTCGGGTTGATTCCCGCCGTTCCTTCATTTTGGTACAGCGCGTCGTCACCTTCTCTGATTATCAGCTGTTGGCAAACACACATGGGTCTGAAGACCATTCTCTTTCTCAATAGCATGCAGTGAATTCTACTATATGAAAAGCCGAAAAGAGTATGACATCCTGGCATGTAAAGCATACTACATTTAAAAAAAAAAAAAATTCACATACTATAAAACGTAACATTTTCCCATAATGCTATTCACTATTTACAACTCAAGTATGGGTATTCGGACACGGCCTGGGTCTCTCCATCTCCCTTCAGCTATATCTCTCCATCTCCCTTCAGCTATATCTCTCCATCTCCCTTCACCTATATCTCTCCATCTCCCTTCACCTATATCTCTCCATCTCCCTTCATCTATATCTCTCCATCTCCCTTCACCTATATCTCCATCCATCTCCCTTCAGCTATATCTCTCCATCTCCCTTCACCTATATCTCTCCATCTCCCTTCATCTATATCTCTCCATCTCCCTTCATCTATATCTCTCCATCTCCCTTCATCTATATCTCTCCATCTCCCTTCATCTATATCTCTCCATCTCCCTTCATCTATATCTCTCCATCTCCCTTCATCTATATCTCTCCATCTCCCTTCATCTATATCTCTCCATCTCCCTTCATCTATATCTCTCCATCTCCCTTCATCTATATCTCTCCATCTCCCTTCAGCTATATCTCTCCATCTCCCTTCATCTATATCTCTCCATCTCCCTTCACCTATATCTCTCCATCTCCCTTCATCTATATCTCTCCATCTCCCTTCATCTATATCTCTCCATCTCCCTTCATCTATATCTCTCCATCTCCCTTCATCTATATCTCTCCATCTCCCTTCATCTATATCTCTCCATCTCCCTTCAGCTATATCTCTCCATCTCCCTTCATCTATATCTCTCCATCTCCCTTCACCTATATCTCTCCATCTCCCTTCATCTATATCTCTCCATCTCCCTTCACCTATATCTCTCCATCTCCCTTCATCTATATCTCTCCATCTCCCTTCATCTATATCTCTCCATCTCCCTTCAGCTATATCTCTCCATCTCCCTTCATCTATATCTCTCCATCTCCCTTCATCTATATCTCTCCATCTCCCTTCATCTATATCTCTCCATCTCCCTTCACCTATATCTCTCCATCTCCCTTCAGCTATATCTCTCCATCTCCCTTCATCTATATCTCTCCATCTCCCTTCATCTATATCTCTCCATCTCCCTTCATCTATATCTCTCCATCTCCCTTCATCTATATCTCTCCATCTCCCTTCATCTATATCTCTCCATCTCCCTTCATCTATATCTCTCCATCTCCCTTCAGCTATATCTCTCCATCTCCCTTCATCTATATCTCTCCATCTCCCTTCATCTATATCTCTCCATCTCCCTTCATCTATATCTCTCCATCTCCCTTCACCTATATCTCTCCATCTCCCTTCATCTCTCTCTCCATCCATCTCTCTCCACCTCCCTTCACCTATATCTCTCCATCTCCCTTCATCTCTCTCTCCATCCATCTCCCTTCACCTATATCTCTCCATCTCCCTTCATCTCTCTCTCCATCTCCCTTCATCTCTCTCTCCATCTCCCTTCACCTATATCTCTCCATCTCCCTTCATCTCTCTCTCCATCCTTCTCCCTTCATCTATATCTCTCCATCTCCCTTCATCTCTCTCTCCATCCATCTCTCTCCATCTCCCTTCATCTATATCTCTCCATCTCCCTTCATCTCTCTCTCCATCCATCTCTCTCCATCTCCCTTCACCTATATCTCTCCATCTCCCTTCATCTCTCTCTCCATCCATCTCTCTCCATCTCCCTTCACCTATATCTCTCCATCTCCCTTCATCTCTCTCTCCATCTCCCTTCATCTCTCTCTCCATCTCCCTTCATCTCTCTCTCCATCCATCTCTCTCCATTGCTCTTCATCTCTATCTCTCCATCTCCCTTCATCTATATCTCTCCATCTCCCTTCATCTCTCTCTCCATCTCCCTTCATCTCTCTCTCCATCTCCCTTCATCTCTCTCTCCATCCATCTCTCTCCATCTCTCTTCACCTCTATCTCTCCATCTCCCTTCATCTATATCTCTCCATCTCCCTTCATCTATATCTCCATCCATCTCCCTTCACCTATATCTCTCCATCTCCCTTCATCTCTCTCTCCATCCATCTCTCTCCATCTCCCTTCATCTATATCTCTCCATCTCTCTTCATCTCTCTCCATCTCCCTTCATCTATATCTCTCCATCTCTCTTCATCTCTCTCTCCATCCATCTCCCTTCATCTATATCTCTCTATCTCTCTACCTCCACCACTTTCCCTCTCTCCTCTCCTCTCATCCATCCCTGTTTTTCTGTCCCTTCATTTATCCCTCCCTCCCTCCCTCCCTCCCTCCCTTCCTCCCTCCCTCCCTCCCTCCCTCCCTCCCTCCCTCCCTCCCTCCCTCCCTCCCTCCCTCCCTCCCTCCCTCCCTCCCTCCCTCCCTCCCTCCATATATCCCTCCCTCACTCTCTCTAACCCTCCCTCTCTCTATCCCTCCCTCCCTCCCTCACTCCATATATCCATCTATCTATCCCTCCCTCCCTCCCTGCCTCCCTCCCTCCCTCCATATATCCCTCCCGCTCTCTCTCTATCCCTCCCTCTCTCTATCCCTCCCTCACGCCATATATCCATCTATCCCTCCCTCCCTCCCTCCCTCCCTCCCTCCCTCCCTCCCTCCCTCCCTCCCTCCCGCCCTCCATCTCTCCATCCCTCCCTCCCTCCATCTCTCCCTCCCTCCATATATCCCTCCCTCACTCCCTCCCTCCCTACAACGGTTTCTGTCCATCAGCTGTGATTTTAAATGGAGGTCTTGACTCTCTGTGGTCACTAAAGAGCCCGTACCACTCGTAAGAGAAGGGGTCGTGAACCCAGATGTCCTGGCTTTAGTCTCATCCTGATCCCACATACTTCCTCGTCCACCTAGTCATCCCTAGCCTCCACATGGCTCATTCTACCCCTGCACGTCTTTCTCAGGTCGCTGCTATAATGAGATTGCATTCTCAGTCAATTAAGGGTTCATTATAATGATCATTTATCCCCCCCCCCCCCCCCCCCCCCCCCCCGTAGGTCCAGGCCCCCCGGCAGATCAGACCGTGGTTATTGAGGTGTTTAGGTTCCTCTCTCAGAAGCTCTTTGTCTCTGTGTCTGTGTTCGCTGGACTGGGGATTCTACTGGGAATAGTGTGTCTCACATTCAACATCTACAACAGCAATGTCAGGTACGCAAAGACCTGTGTGGTGTGTGTGTGTGTGTGTGTGTGTGTGTGTGTATGTGTGTGTGTGTGTGTGTGTGTGTGTGTGTGTGTGTATGTGTGTGTGTGTGTGTGTGTGTGTGTGTGTGCGTGTGTGTGTGTGTGTGCTTGTGCATACAGCATTTGTTCTCTCCCATTTTCTAAGCGTGTTTGAAATGTGTGAAATACAGTGATTCAGAGAATATTTATTTTGATCCTAAATCCATCACAGATATATCCAATATTCCCACTTCTGGACACATCCTGTTTATCAGTCATTCAGCGTGACTCTTACCAAGGATATTCACATCTCGGTGTGTGATCTTGACAGCTAAATATCTGTATATTAGTCATTCAGCGTGACTCTTAACAAGGATATTCACATCTCGGTTTGTGAGCTTGACAGTTAAATCCCAAAATGAAATTTACATTTGTGACAGACAGCTAATATCCTCATGTACTGTTTCAGGCTGGGTTCTCTGCATGCTGAATGGCTCACACAGACATTCTGTAGACAGAGATAGTGTTCGTGTGTGTGTGTGTGTGTGTGTGTGTGTGTGTGTGTGTGTGTGTGTGTGTGTGTGTGTGTGTGTGTGTGTGTGTGTGTGTGTGTGTGTGTGTGTGTGTTTGTGTATGTGTATGTGTGTATGTGTGTGTATGTGTATGTGTATGTATGTGTGTGTGTATGTCTATGACAGGTACATCCAGAACTCCCAGCCCTACCTGAACAACATGACGGCAGTGGGGTGTATGATGGCTCTGGCTGCTGTCTTCCCTCTGGGCCTCGACGGACACCACATACACAGGAAGCAGTTCCCCGTGGTCTGCCAGGTACACAGGAAGTACACAGGAAGTGGAGCCATACCATTACAGCATTGTGTGGGATTTAGTTTTATGGGCACAGGAAAGCTCTGGGCTGAAAGTGTTTCACTAGGTAAAGATCCTAACCTTAAAAAATAGTAAGGATAATGCTAAACTGACCCAAGATCTTCACCCTACATCTACTGCTAAAGGGATGTGGATCCTACCACTGAGGCATTATGGGGGATTGAGTTTTATGGGTTTGTTAGAATTCTTGTACGAAGACAGTTGAGGTCAAATGAATAACTGCCAAATGAGAACATGACTTTAAAAATGAATTATTCTTTAATAACTATTATATTTAACACATTAATACATTTGAAAATAACTGTTTTTATCCCCCACAAGTTATGTAAAGAAATTATTATTGTTTAATAGATACATAGATATAATTAAATACTATTATTTAATAGATGCATATATATCATTAAATATTATTATTTAATAGATGCATAGATACAATTAAATATTATTATTTAGTAGATGCATAGATACAATTAAATATTATTATTTAATAGATGCATAGATATAATTAAATACTATTATTTAATAGATGCATATATATCATTAAATATTATTATTTAATAGATGCATAGATACAATTAAATATTATTATTTAGTAGATGCATATATACAATTAAATATTATTATTTAGTAGATGCATATATACAATTAAATATTATTATTTAATAGATGCATATATACAATTAAATATGATTATTTAATAGATCTATCTTCTTTCCCCTCTTCCCCCTGGCCAGTTCCGTCTGTGGCTGCTTGGCCTGGGCTTCAGCCTGGCGTACGGTTCTATGTTCACGAAGATCTGGTGGGTCCACACCGTCTTCACCAAGAAGGATGACAAGAAGGAGAAGAGGAAGGTAAATAAAGAGGAGAATGACTGGCTTTCACTCTAGCGTTATCCCAGTAAAGGGCACTCTTCGTCTGTCCCTATAGGAGAACCCTTGTAGGTTGTAGATAGCACCTTGTATATGCGCTGAAAATGATGCATTTTCCCCAACGTGGTATTATCATTCCATATTTACTCTCTCTCTCTACTCCCGCTCTTTCTCTCGAGCCCAGTCCTGTTCTGTAGTCGGCCCCTCGGAGAGATCAAGCTAGTCCTCCCTGCTCTTTCTCTCGAGCACAGTCCTGTTCTGTAGTCGGCCCCTCGGAGAGATCAAGCTAGTCCTCCCTGCTCTTTCTCTCGAGCCCAGTCCTGTTCTGTAGCCGGCCCCTCGGAGAGATCAAGCTAGTCCTCCCTGCTCTTTCTCTCGAGCACAGTCCTGTTCTGTAGTCGGCCCCTCGGAGAGATCAAGCTAGTCCTCCCTGCTCTTTCTCTCGAGCCCAGTCCTGTTCTGTAGTCGGCCCCTCGGAGAGATCAAGCTAGTCCTCCCTGCTTTTTCTCTCGAGCCCAGTCCTGTTCTGTAGTCGGCCCCTCGGAGAGATCAAGCTAGTCCTCCCTGCTCTTTCTCTCGAGCCCAGTCCTGTTCTGTAGTCGGCCCCTCGGAGAGATCAAGCTAGTCCTCCCTGCTCTTTCTCTCGAGCCCAGTCCTGTTCTGTAGTCGGCCCCTCGGAGAGATCAAGCTAGTCCTCCCTGCTCTTTCTCTCGAGCCCAGTCCTGTTCTGTAGTCGGCCCCTCGGAGAGATCAAGCTAGTCCTCCCTGCTCTTTCTCTCGAGCCCAGTCCTGTTCTGTAGTCGGCCCCTCGGAGAGATCAAGCTAGTCCTCCCTGCTCTTTCTCTCGAGCCCAGTCCTGTTCTGTAGTCGGCCCCTCGGAGAGATCAAGCTAGTCCTCCCTGCTCTTTCTCTCGAGCCCAGTCCTGTTCTGTAGTCGGCCCCTCGGAGAGATCAAGCTAGTCCTCCCTGCTCTTTCTCTCGATCCCAGTCCTGTTCTGTAGTCGGCCCCTCGGAGAGATCAAGCTAGTCCTCCCTGCTCTTTCTCTCGAGCACAGTCCTGTTCTGTAGTCGGCCCCTCGGAGAGATCAAGCTTGTCCTCCCTGCTCTTTCTCTCGATCCCAGTCCTGTTCTGTAGTCGGCCCCTCGGAGAGATCAAGCTAGTCCTCCCTGCTCTTTCTCTCGAGCCCAGTCCTGTTCTGTAGTCGGCCCCTCGGAGAGATCAAGCTAGTCCTCCCTGCTCTTTCTCTCGATCCCAGTCCTGTTCTGTAGTCGGCCCCTCGGAGAGATCAAGCTAGTCCTCCCTGCTCTTTCTCTCGATCCCAGTCCTGTTCTGTAGTCGGCCCCTCGGAGAGATCAAGCTAGTCCTACCTGCTCTTTCTCTCGAGCACAGTCCTGTTCTGTAGTCGGCCCCTCGGAGAGATCAAGCTAGTCCTCCCTGCTCTTTCTCTCGATCCCAGTCCTGTTCTGTAGTCGGCCCCTCGGAGAGATCCAGCTAGTCCTCCCTGCTCTTTCTCTCGAGCCCAGTCCTGTTCTGTAGTCGGCCCCTCGGAGAGATCAAGCTAGTCCTCCCTGCTCTTTCTCTCGAGCCCAGTCCTGTTCTGTAGTCGGCCCCTCGGAGATATCAAGCTAGTCCTCCCTGCTCTTTCTCTCGAGCCCAGTCCTGTTCTGTAGTCGGCCCCTCGGAGAAATCAAGCTAGTCCTCCCTGCTCTTTCTCTCTAGCACAGTCCTGTTCTGTAGCCGGCCCCTCGGAGAGATCAAGCTAGTCCTCCCTGCTCTTTCTCTCGAGCCCAGTCCTGTTCTGTAGTCGGCCCCTCGGAGAGATCAAGCTAGTCCTCCCAGTTGCCCCACCGTTGTACTCCTCCAATTGGTCCTACTGGTGAAGGGCCTCCCTCCCTTCCAGGATACCTAGTCAGTTGTACAATACTGGGAGGAAACCAGGAGGAAAGAGAAGATACCTAGTCAGTTGTACAACACTGGGAGGAAACCAGGATACCTAGTCAGTTGTACAACACTGGGAGGAAACCAGGATACCTAGTCAGTTGTACAACACTGGGAGGAAACCAGGATACCTTGTCATTTGTACAACACTGGGAGGAAACCAGGATACCTAGTCAGTTGTACAACACTGGGAGGAAACCAGGATACCTAGTCAGTTGTACAACACTGGGAGGAAACCAGGATACATAGTCAGTTGTACAACACTGGGAGGAAACCAGGATACCTAGTCAGTTGTACAACACTGGGAGGAAACCAGGATACCTAGTCAGTTGTACAACACTGGGAGGAAACCAGGATACCTTGTCATTTGTACAACACTGGGAGGAAACCAGGATACCTAGTCAGTTTTACAACACTGGGAGGAAACCAGGATACCTAGTCAGTTGTACAACACTGGGAGGAAACCAGGATACCTAGTCAGTTGTACAACACTGGGAGGAAACCAGGATACCTAGTCAGTTGTACAACACTGGGAGGAAACCAGGATACCTAGTCAGTTGTACAACACTGGGAGGAAACCAGGATACCTAGTCAGTTGTACAACACTGGGAGGAAATCAGGATACCTTGTCAGTTGTACAACACTGGGAGGAAACCAGGATACCTAGTCAGTTGTACAACACTGGGAGGAAACCAGGATACCTAGTCAGTTGTACAACACTGGGAGGAAACCAGGATACCTTGTCAGTTGTACAACACTGGGAGGAAACCAGGATACCTAGTCAGTTGTACAACACTGGGTGGAAACCAGGATACCTAGTCAGTTGTACAACACTGGGAGGAAATCAGGATACCTTGTCAGTTGTACAACACTGGGAGGAAACCAGGATATCTAGTCAGTTGTACAACACTGTGAGGAAACCAGGATACCTAGTCAGTTGTACAACACTGGGAGGAAACCAGGATATCTAGTCAGTTGTACAACACTGGGAGGAAACCAGGATACCTAGTCAGTTGTACAACACTGGGAGGAAACCAGGATATCTAGTCAGTTGTACAACACTGGGAGGAAACCAGGATACCTAGTCAGTTGTACAACACTGGGAGGAAACCAGGATATCTAGTCAGTTGTACAACACTGGGAGAAAACCAGGATATCTAGTCAGTTGTACAACACTGGGAGGAAACCAGGATACCTAGTCAGTTGTACAACACTGGGAGGAAACCAGGATACCTAGTCAGTTGTACAACACTGGGAGGAAACCAGGATACCTTGTCAGTTGTACAACACTGGGAGGAAACCAGGAGGAAACCAGGATACCTAGTCAGTTGTACAACACTGGGAGGAAACCAGTCTTCAACTGAAACCAGTCTTCCGACATTTAACCCCTCTGAATCAGGGAGGTGCCGGGGCGCTTCCTTAATCGACATCCACGTCTTCGGCGCCCTGCAGGTTTTTACCTTGTCAACTCGAGGATTCGATCCAGCAACCTTTCTGTCACGGCCCAATGCTCTAACCACTAGGCTACCTGCCACCCATGTAAAATAGGGTGTGTGTGTGTGTGTGATAAACATGTTTCTATTTCAAGTAGATAATAGGTGTAAAATGTATTTTCTACTAGTGTTAGGTGATCCTCTACGTTTGCCAAGGCGCATACATTTCCACAGTATCCAGATATGAGGCACGTTTAACCTTTTACTTCTTTGGTCTAAATCAGGGGTAACACAGAGTGTTTCTTGGTAGTCTTAAACAAATCTACTTTCATATAAAGGTATACACGTCACACACGTGGTTATGGGCTTAAAGAAAGAAGACACCTGTACCATGTCAGATATAGAGTTGAAATATATTACATTTTGAGTTTGAATCCCAATATTACACTTTATAAACACCACAGAAGACTGAAATATAACACAACCCGCTTGACATAGAAACACCAATCCGCAGGTTTGTAAAGAAATAATATGTATTAATATTAACAAAATATTAAACATATATTAATATTAATAAAATATTAAACATATATTAATATTAATAAAATATGAAACATATATTAATATTAATAAAATATTAAACATATATTAATATTAATAAAATATTAAACATATATTAATATTAATAAAATATTAAACATATATTAATATTAATAAAATATTAAACATATATTAATATTAATAAAATATTAAACATATATTAATATTCATAAAATATTAAACGTATATTCATATTAATAAAAATATATTAAAATATTAATATTAAACATATTAAGAACATTTCACCCATGAGGCCAATAGAGGGCGATTTGGTCATTTGACTGTAGGAAAAGTTTACATTTACTTCTACCTTTGTGTTTTTCAACTGAATTACTGATATATCTACTACTATATAAAAGATAGTGTAGACTATAACTCGGACAATAGATAGTGAATAGTAGGTCCATCCCAAATGGCACCCTATTCCCCTTTGCAGTGCACTACATTTGACCAGGGCCCTATAGGGAATAGGGGTGTAGGGTAGGGTGCCATTTGGGATGCATGTCCTTTATCGTTCTGCTTACTATGAGGAGAATAGATCGAATTCGAAACAGAACTTTAATCCTCTGGGATAATGCAACAAAATCAATATTACAGTTACGCTATCGGTCCGTTGTCTCTCCTCGCTTTTTATTTTTCTTCTTTCAAACAGTTACATAAAATAGTATTATTACCTATCCATTTTTTTTGGTTTGTCAGTGAGCGCTGCTCGTTGGGTTTTAATTTGATATGGAGCCTGTGTGTTAAATGTTTACGGCCCAACCAGACGCTGTGGTGGGGGGGCAGATTGAATTGAATCTCTGTTTTCTCTGTGAGCTCAGGCTCCAGTCTATTTATGTCATCGTTAATCCCTCACAGTCAAACCGAACGGATGTCTGGGCCTTGGGCCATGATCCCCTGTGTTCATCCACCAAAGGGTTTGTCCAAAATGGGGCCCTATTCCCTATAAAGTACCCCTGGTCAACAGTAGTGTACTGACTATAGCCCTGGTCAACAGTAGTGTACTGAGGGATGGTCTAGAGGACTAGAGGGATGGTCTAGGGGGGTAGAAGGATGGTCTAGAGGGGTGGTCTAGAGGGGTAGAGGGATGGTCTAGGGGGGTAGAAGGATGGTCTAGAGGGGTAGAGGGATGGTCTAGAGGGGTAGAGGGGTGGTCTGGAGGGGTAGAGGGGTGGTCTAGAGGGGTAGAGGGATGGTCTAGAGGGGTAGAGGGATGGTCTAGAGGGGTAGAGGGGTAGTCTAGAGGGGTAGAGGGGTGGTCTAGAGGGGTAGAGGGATGGTCTAGAGGGATGGTCTAGAGGGGTAGAGGGATGGTCTAGAGGGATGGTCTAGAGGGGTAGAGGGATGGTCTAGAGGGGTAGAGGGATGGTCTAGAGGGGTAGAGGGATTGTCTAGAGGGGTAGAGGGATGGTCTAGAGGGATGGTCTAGAGGGGTAGGGGGATGGTCTAGAGGGGTAAAGGGATGGTCTAGAGGGATTGTCTAGAGGGGTAGAGGGATGCTCTAGAGGAATGTCTAGAGGGTAGATGGATGGTCTAGAGGGATGGTCTACAGGGATGGTCTACAGGGATGGTCTAGAGGGATAGAGTGGTGGTCTAGAGGGGTAGAGGGATGGTCTAGAGGGGTAGAGGGATGGTCTAGAGGGGATGGTCTAGAGGGGTAGAGGGATGGTCTAGAGGGGTAGAGGGAGGGTCTAGAGGGATGTCTAGAGGGGTAGAGGGATGGTCTAGAGCGATGGTCTAGAGGGGTTTCCAATGTAGGGAACAGGGTGCCAAAGTAGTGCCCTATTTCCTGTAGTGTACAGGGTGCCAAAGTAGTGCCCTATTTACTGTAGGGAACAAGGCGCCAAAGTAGTGCCCTATTTCCTGTAGGGAACAGGGTGCCAAAGTAGTGCCCTATTTACTGTAGGGAACAGGGTGCCAAAGTAGTGCCCTATTTACTCTAGGGAAAAGGGTGCCAAAGTAGTGCCCTATTTACTCTAGGGAAAAGGGTGCCAAAGTAGTGCCCTATTTACTCTAGGGAAAAGGGTGCCAAAGTAGTGCACTATACAGGGAAAAGGGTGCTAAAGTAGTGCACTATACAGGGAAAAGGGTGCTATAGTAGTGCACTATACAGGGAAAAGGGTGCTAAAGTAGTGCACTATACAGGGTGCCATTTGAAACACATCCTAACTGACCATTCCTCCTATATCCCATGATTCCTTGCAGCATCTGGAGCCGTGGAAACTCTACGCCACCGTGGGGGTGCTGCTGGTCATCGACGTCCTGTCACTCATGATCTGGCAAATAGTGGATCCTCTACACATCACTGTGGAGGTATGAGTCAGATAGTTGATCCTCTAGTCTACACATCACTGTGGAGGTATGAGTCAGATAGTTAATCATCTACACATTACTGTGGAGGTATGAGTCAGATAGTTGACCCTCTACACATCACTGTGGAGGTATGAGTCAGATAGTTAATCATCTACACATTACTGTGGAGGTATGAGTCAGATAGTTGATCCTCTACACATCACTGTGGAGGTATGAGTCAGATAGTTAATCCTCTAGTCTACACATCACTGTGGAGGTATGAGTCAGATAGTTAATCCTCTACACATCACTGTGGAGGTATGAGTCAGAAAGTTAATCCTCTAGTCTACACATCACTGTGGAGGTATGAGTCAGATAGTTAATCCTCTAGTCTACACATCACTGTGGAGGTATGAGTCAGATAGTTAATCCTCTACACATCACTGTGGAGGTATGAGTCAGATAGTTAATCCTCTAGTCTACACATTACTGTGGAGGTATGAGTCAGATAGTTAATCCTCTACACATCACTGTGGAGGTATGAGTCAGATAGTTAATCCTCTAGTCTACACATCACTGTGGAGGTATGAGTCAGATAGTTGATCCTCTACACATCACTGTGGAGGTATGAGTCAGATAGTTAATCATCTACACATTACTGTGGAGGTATGAGTCAGATAGTTGATCCTCTACACATCACTGTGGAGGTATGAGTCAGATAGTTGATCCTCTAGTCTACACATCACTGTGGAGGTATGAGTCAGATAGTTAATCCTCTAGTCCACACATCACTCTGGAGGTATAAGTCCGATAGTTAATCCTCTAGTCTACACATCACTGTGGAGGTATGAGTCAGATAGTTGATCCTCTAGTCTACACATCACTGTGGAGGTATGAGTCAGATCAGTGGTGGTTCTAGCTTGGCTCCATGGAGAACCCCCGTTCAGAGGCATTAGTACTCTACAAAGTTAGAGGTGCGCCATTTGATAGATTCCCCTGCTCCCCCTACCTCGGGCTTCCAGAGGGGAGACCTGAGGTCAACCTACCCCCGCCCCCTTACCTCGGGCTTCCAGTGAGGAGACCTGAGGTCAACCTACCCCCGTCCCCCTACCTCTGGCTTCTAGTGAGGAGACCTGAGGTCAACCTACCCCCGCCCCCCCTACCCCCCTACCTCGGGCTTCCAGTGTGGAGACCTGAGGTCAACCTACCCCCGTCCCCCTACCTCTGGCTTCCAGTGAGGAGACCTGAGGTCAACCTACCCCCGCCCCCCCCGTCCCCCTACCTCGGGCTTCCAGTGAGGAGACCTGAGGTCAACCTACCCCCGCCCCCCCTACCCCCCTACCTCGGGCTTCCAGTGTGGAGACCTGAGGTCAGCCTACCCCCGTCCCCCTACCTCTGGCTTCCAGTGAGGAGACCTGAGGTCAACCTACCCCCGCACCCCCTACTCCCCTACCTCGGGCTTCCAGTGTGGAGACCTGAGGTCAACCTACCCCCGTCCCCCTACCTCTGGCTTCCAGTGAGGAGACCTGAGGTCAACCTACCCCCGCCCCCCTACCTCTGGCCTCCAGTGAGGAGACCTGAGGTCAACCTACCCCCGCCCGCCTACCTCGGGCTTCCAGTGAGGAGACCTGAGTTCAACCTACCCCCATCCCCCTACCTCTGGCTTCCAGTGAGGAGACCTGAGGTCAACCTACCCCCGCCCCCCCTACCCCCCTACCTCGGGCTTCCAGTGTGGAGACCTGAGGTCAACCTACCCCCGCCCCCCCTACCCCCCTACCTCGGGCTTCCAGTGAGGAGACCTGAGGTCAACCTACCCCCGCCCCCCCTACCCCCCTACCTCGGGCTTCCAGTGAGGAGACCTGAGGTCAACCTACCCCCGCCCCCCCTACCCCCCTACCTCGGGCTTCCAGTGTGGAGACCTGAGGTCAACCTACCCCTGTCGCCCTACCTCTGGCTTCCAGTGAGGAGACCTGAGGTCAACCTACCCCCGCCCCCCTACCCCCGCCCCCCCTACCTCTGGCTTCCAGTGAGGAGACCTGAGGTCAACCTACCCCCGCCCCCCCTACCTCTGGCTTCCAGTGAGGAGACCTGAGGTCAACCTACCCCCGCCCCCCTACCTCGGGCTTCCAGTGAGGAGACCTAAGGTCAACCTACCCCCGTCCCCCTACCTCGGGATTCCAGTGGGGAGACCTGAGGTCAACCTACCCCTGTCCCTCTCCCCATCTCATACTTCTGAGTGGGAGACCTTCCCAGGCAGTAGCCTGCCTAGCTCAGAAACTAGAGCTCGGGGCTCGAGAATCGGGGCTCCCACACCGACAAGGTTAATTTACCCACAGTCCCACATGGTGACATGATATCAATGACTTGAAGTGCAAATGAGCGATAGAAAACCAATCGGGCAAATGTCACCATTCCGATTTTTTTTGTGTTGGCGCCCCGTGCCGCCCCCGGCAGGTTGCCGCGGCTGCCCATGGCGCCTATACTTAAATCCTATACCTAATTCCTATACCTAAATCCTATACCTAAATCCTATACCTAAATCCACCACTGAGTCAGACAGTTGATTCTCTAGTCTACACATCACTGTGGAGGTACAGTGGGGCAAAAAAGTATTTAGTCAGCCACCAATTGTGCAAGTTCTCCCACTTAAAAAGATTAGAGAGTCCTGTCATTTTCATCATAGGTACACTTCAACTATGACAGACAAAATGAGGGGGAAAAAATCCAGAAAATCACATTGTAGGATTTTTAATTCATTAATTTGCAAATTATGGTGGAAAATAAGTATTTGGTCACCTACAAACAAGAAAGATTTCTGGCTCTCACAGACCTGTAACTTCTTCTTTAAGAGACTCCTCTGTCCTCCACTCATTACCTGTTTTAATGGCACCTGTTTGGACTTGTTATCAGTATAAAAGACACCTGTCCACAACCTCAAACAGTCACACTCCAAACTCCACTATGGCCAAGACCAAAGAGCTGTCAAAGGACACCAGAAACAAAATTGTAGACCTGCACCAGGCTGGGAAGACTGCAATAGGTAAGCAGCTTGGTTTGAAGAAATCAACTGTGGGAGCAATTATTAGGAAATGGAAGACATACAAGACCACTGATAATCTCCCTCGATCTGGGGCTCCACACAAGATCTCACCCCGTGGGGTCAAAATGATCACAAGAACGGTGAGCAAAAATCCCAGAACCACACGGGGGGACCTAGTGAATGACCTGCAGAGAGCTGGGACCAAAGTAACAAAGCCTACCATCAGTAACACACTACGCCGCAGGGACTCAAATCCTGCAGTGCCAGATGTGTCCCCCTGCTTAAGCCAGTACATATCCAGGCCCGTCTGAAGTTTGCTAGAGAGCATTTGGATGATCCAGAAGAAGATTGGTAGAATGTCATATGCTCAGATCAAACCAAAATATACGTTTTTGGTAAAAACTGAACTCGTCGTGTTTGGAGGACAAAAAATGCTGAGTTGCATCCAAAGAACACCATACCTACTGTGAAGCATGGGGGTGGAAACATCATGCTTTGGGGCTGTTTTTCTGCAAAGTTACCAGGACGACTGATCCGTGTAAAGGAAAGAATGAATGGGGCCATGTATCGTGAGATTTTGAGTGAAAACCTCCTTCCATCAGCAAGGGCATTGAAGATGAAACGTGGCTGGGTCTTTCAGCATGACAATGATCCCAAACACACCGCCCGGGCAACGAAGGAGTGGCTTCGTAAGAAGCATTTCAAGGTCCTGGAGTGGCCTAGCCAGTCTCCAGATCTCAAACCCATAGAAAATCATTGGAGGGAGTTGAAAGTCCGTGTTGCCCAGCAACAGCCCCAAAACATCACTGCTCTAGAGGAGACCTGCATGGATGAATGGGCCAAAATACCAGCAACAGTGTGTGAAAACCTTGTGAAGACTTACATAAAACGTTTGACCTCTGTCATTGCCAACAAAGGGTATATAACAAAGTATTGAGATAAACTTTTGTTATTGACCAAATACTTATTTTCCACCATAATTTGCAAATAAATTCATTAAAAATCCTACAATGTGATTTTTTTTTCTAATTTTGTCTGTCATAGTTGAAGTGTACCTATGATGAAAATTACCGGCCTCTCATCTTTTTAAG